>NC_135436.1:5405000-5425000 GCF_051991255.1 Vanacampus margaritifer | reverse complement strand
GTGTGTGTGTGTGTATATATATATATATATATATATATATATATATATATATACACATGTGTGTGTGTATATATATATATATATATATATATATATATACACACATGTTTGTATATGTATATATATATATATATATATATATATACACATGTGTGTGTGTATATATATATATATATATATATATATATATATATATATACACACATGTTTGTATATGTGTTTGTATATATATATATATATATATACATGTGTGTGTATATATATATATATATATATACATGTGTGTGTATATATATATATATATATATATATATACGTGTGTGTATATATATATATATATATATATATATATACGTGTGTGTATATATATATATATATATATACGTGTGTGTATATATATATATATATATATATATATATATATATATATATATATATATATATACGTGTGTGTGTATATATATATATATACATTTATACGTGTGTGTATATATATATATATATATACATTTGTGTATATATTAGTGATTCCTGCAAGAACCCTGAAAGTATTAAAAGATTTATTTATACATTTTGGGGTTTGAATTGGACGTTTCCCCACCCCTAATCCTGCTTCAGGTTTTGAACTCTGTAGCAAATAATGACACTGATTCATGTTTTTTAAATTGTTATTATTTATTCATTTTTTGCACCAGGTCGCAGCAAGAAGTGGTCGGACGAAGAAGGTCCCACATCTGTGGTGGGATTGCTCCCAGCTGGCGGAGTGATGAGCAGCCATCCTCAAGGTGGCTTGGAGCAGTTATGCAGCTGTAAGGCAAGCAGCTCCAGCCTGATTGGAGGCAGCGGAGCAGGTTGGGAGGGCACGGCCATGCTCCACCACGGTAGCTACATCAAACTAGGTTGCCTGCAGTTTGTGTTCAGCATCACAGAGTTTGCCAGTAAGCAACCGAAGGAGGAAGACAGTGTTACGCCTGTTGCCACTTGTACTAGCAGCAGCGCTTTTAGCCTCGCACACACCACAACTCTACCACCTCCCCGCGACACTGCCACAGCCAGCAGCCCTTCCAGCCAGGATGAGATGGAGACAGCACCATCCGACCAAGTGCTCAGTCTGCCCCCCGATTCTGCCCTGTAACGCAAAACGGGAAATCACAGTTTTGTTTCGCACCTTCTATGACATACAATAATGGTAAAAGCTGCACAATTGGCTGGTGGACAGGGAAAATGTACCGGCATTTTTTTTTTTAGGTCATTGTTAATGATTTATATATTTGCATGAACTCGGGAGTATAATTGACAATCTCTTCTATTTTTGAATGACTGACATCAACGTTCTGTTTGTCTTAGACCGACTTTGAGCAAAGAGTATTAGTCTGTGCTCAATTATTTTGCCAGTATATTGCGTATAATGTAACGTTACTTTGTCAGTCTGTCTAACACAAATGTCTAATTTTGTTGTTACATGCATTATTTTTCTTCAGCTGCCTTTGTGCCACAGGTAGCTTTATTTGTATGACAAGGTACACTACTGACCACAAATGTAGGTTCATCAAGAAATGTCCTATAGTCACTTCTTTTCAAAGTGAAACACTCTTTTTAATGTGTGTTAATGTGGTAAAGACTGGTTTTCTTAAAAAAAAAGCTTTTCTAAGTGATCCCAAACTCTTGGAATGGAAGTATGTATTTGTATATTTGTACACATACATACATACATACATACATATCGACGCCTTCTTAAAACTAATCGCCTGCCCCCCCCCCCCCCCCCCCCCGATTTTTTAGGAAACATAAAATTGAACCATTAGCATCATGAGGAGATGGTTTATGGGGATAAATGCAATTATTTTAAGAGGCTGAAGATATATTAAGTAATACAGAAGAGGATTAGGGCCAGTAAAGAGAAAAAAAAAGGTTGGCAGGATTCTGACTTTATTCTCAGAATTCTGATTTAACAGTAGGACTAATAAAGTCAGAATTCTGAGAATAAAGTCAGAATTGTAACTTGAAAGTCAAAATTGTGACAATTCTCACTTTAAAGTCAATTGAGACTTTTAAGTGAGAATCCTGCCAAACAATTTTTTTCTCTCTTCACAGGCCCTAATCTTCTTCCGTAGTTAAAAAATAAGACATTGCCTGGGCGAACCCAGGCCTTTGAACAGTAGTGTACATGCTCATACACTATATGTACACAATATGTACATCTTGTGTAAAATGTATGATACAATGCCTCTTATTTGGAGAAGCATTGCATTTCATGTAGATTCACATGTTTTGGCTTTTACCTGTACAGCCCATGAAATTTGTGATACCATGTAGACTACCAGAGATTTTGTGATAAACCTTGTTCACAGTCTGTACTCTGCTACAAGCCATCTGCACTATGCAATGGTTATAGCTCTCATTTTAACATCTTGTGCTGCTCTGTATATAAGCACTCTTTTTCTGTAGCGTCTTGTCGCCTCATAACTGTAAATACATAAAGGATTTTTAAGTACAAGCTCACTGAATCTGTAGTGGCCCTGACTTTTTGTTTGTTTACTGCAAGTTTCTTCACTGCTGAGGATCACATCTGGGACCTCAACACAATGTTTGCAGATGGGATTGTTGTAGGTGAAAATGTTAAAAGCAGTCAAATTTGCAATGAGTGTCTGCTTAAATCTTCACTGTAGAACATGGTACAGTAATTCCCAAACATTTTGCCCTCCGTACTGCTTAAGACGTCTGCACGCACACATACACAAATTATTTCAAAACTTTTCCACCTTTTCATGTGATTTATAACCTGTACATCTTAAATGAAGAAAAATGTTAAAATGCACACCCTCGTTTTTGGGGATAAGCATCTAATCAGAGAGATTTCCACCTCCATGCTTTACTGCATGTCTGGTGTCTCTTTTGGTGATGAGCAATGTCGTCTTGACCTTGTGTTTGGAGCAAAAATACCTTGTGGAATTGTGACTTAAAAGTTGAAATATTCGACGGTGTATTAGGGCCACGTACAAATATATATATATATATATATATGTGTTTTTTTTTTTTTTTAGAGGGTGAGGGTATATTCCCAGAAAAAAAAAGTGGCAAATTTGTGGCGGAAAAAACGTGTAAATTTACGATAAAGTGGGAAATATGCGAGGGAGAGAAAAAATCGAGAACTACACGTAGCGTAGCTATAGTATGATATGAGGATTCGTTGGTGGTTAATGGGACACTGTTTATAAAATGAAAAGGCAAGATGGAGACTGATTCATTCACTTAACTCGTCATTCACAGCAGCTAGAGCACTGATCTCAATAAATAACTGGATAGCTGATACACGCCCGTGCAAGCCGTCAAAGCGACAGGACTGCCATCTTGCTCCTCTCATCTCGCGAGCAGACTACTGTATAAACTATACGGTATACGTGCAGATTAGACATATACAGCTCGTAGGCTCTTAGTATAGGGTTGGGAGTTTGTGGCGGGGTGGTCACTATTTTTTAACAACAAAAAAACGAGTGACTGGTATGCGCTGCTTTGATGACCCCCTTTTTCTTTTATCGCTCAGTACCTTACACCCAAATATTAGATTTATAATTTAAATAAATAAATAGTTATAATTCTTTAATTAAAAATATACAAGATTCCTCCTGTAAACATCATTAAGCATATCATTTATACATGTATTTAAGGCAATTTGTAAATATCTGAAGTCCTCTTGTTTATGTTTAACAAACTTAAAACATCATAAATCATGCTGTTTCTACTAAGTACTGTCTCAAATGTTCTTCAATTTCAATACTGTAAATGTATAGGATCGTATGCCGAGAAATACTTCTTGGGAGGAACAATATGGCGGCCTCGCGGCTTCAAAAGTATTGGCCTATCGGCTATCCAGTCGTATATTCTGATCAGTGAGCTACAGCGACAACACTTCCTGATCCACTGTCAGATGACTAAAACTAACCAATCAGAAGCTAGCATACTTAAGGTAAATGCAAATGAATGATGGAGAGCAACAGATTCAACACATCAACCTAGATACATGTACAAAAAAATATCTTAATGTATGAATGTGTAAATAATAATTCTGGAAACATATACATACATACATATATATGTATAAATACATATATGAATATATATATATATATATATATATATACATATATACATACACATACATATATATACATATACACATATATATATATACAGTACATGCATATATATATACATACATATATATATACATACATACATATACATACATATATATAAATATATACACATATATATACATATATATATATATATATACACATACATACGGATATACATACATATGTATATACATATATATATATACATATTTATATATATACATACATATATATATATATATATACACACATACATATATACATATACACATACATATATATATACATATATACATACATACATATATACATACACATATTTATATATACATACATATACATATATATATATATATATATATATATATATATATATATATGCATACATATATATATTAGTGATGGTAAACTGAAGCATCATGAAGCAATGAGGCCTTCCATCCAACTGGTTCGCTCCTGGGCCGAAGCATCATGAGGCTTCATTTGTTCTATTGCGCCTTCATGTGGAAAATAAATGTCATGACAGACCGTGATTAAAATGATACCATGGATTTGATGGGGTTAAAAGGGCAGGGAGTTGTGATGTGAATGAATGTGCGTGAGGTACTTGAAAGAATGATTGCTTTATTTTAGACATTGACATATAAACAAGGAACAAGACACACCTTTCATTCATTTTTATTTAGAAAAACTAGCATTTCCAAAGTTTTTGGCTTTAAACGGTTTCTTATTATGGGACTGCTGAAAGCAGCACATATTACTCTCCACCCTAGAGATTTTTCCGCTAAAATGCGGCCCGTACCGTAGATCGCACCGGGACAAATGAGTTATCAAACGATGCGGCTCGATCTGACTCGGTGCGGCATTACTTTTCTAGGAATTCCGAGTTACCATGGCGACGCAATTCCCCAAAAACTCCCAAAAAACTCCCAAAAAACTCCCATAGGAAATAAATGGAGAAAGGGGGAACAAATTACAGATCAAGCACCTTTTTCTAAGACACGCTGCGCGCGCATACGTTATCCGGCCGATAAGAATTTTAGCTCATTTTGTAGGAATTTTTCCAATCTTTTGCTCAGTGTCTTTTTTACTTTTTTTATTTTTTAAGGAATGAAAGCACTCCCCCCTGTGCGGGTTCAAAGACAGTGAGCAAACAGCAGACAAATAGCCTTCTCCCATTGTTGTGTATTGCGTTGGTTAGAGTGGACTAATTAGCCATCCAGTGCCAACCAAATAATGTATTTGAAAAAATTTCACTTCAACTCGTCACCATGGCCACAATCTTTTCTCACTAGACGTCAAATTCTCACATGTTGTAGTCACGAGTGTCTTCTTTCAGACAAACTAACTTTTATTTGGCTAAGGTGTCATTTAGTACCTTTATTTTCACTTTAAGCCAGGGGAAGTCGGACGAACTCGCCTATCTCTTCCATGTTAATTTGGGCGACTTTTTCCTCTTCATTTCTGATAAATCATAAGTTTTCAACCTGCTCTCATTTGGTCATTTTTTATCCGATTAAGAAAATGAGAACATGCTCCTGTTCCCCAAACCCTTGCCGTTCTAACGAGTCATTTCTTGAATCTGTATCTTCAACCGTTAAGTCGTAAGAGGCTTTTGTTGAAGGGGTGCTTCTCTCATGCAATCTCAATGGAATGTGGGGCGCGTGACGGCTCCAAGTCAAAAATGCATGTGCGCTCTTAAAGTGACAGTGACATATTTTTAGATTATGGTTAACTTCCACATTTCTTGACCGATTCCAGTCGTTTAAATTTTAAACTGTTCAGCTCATTTACATTTTTTGAAATACATTTTCAGGGACAGTGAGATACTTTTAGTTGATGTTGATTATGGTTAACTTCCACATTTCTTGAGCGATTCCAGTGGTTTAAATTTTAAACTGTTCAGCTCATTACCAAAAAGTCAGCAGTCCCATTCAAAATTTCCGCGGGAATTTTTCTAGTTTTTGTTGTTATGGGACTGCTTTGTGAAGCAAGCAGGCACATATTAGTATTCTACCTAGGACAGTGGTTTATTATGGGACTGCTTGCGAATTGTTATTCTACCTAGGACAGTGGTTTATTATGGGACTGCTTTGCGAAGCAAGCAGGCACATATTAGTATTCTACCTAGGACAGTGGTTTATTTTTCTTGTCGTTATTATGGGACTGCTTGCGGAGCAAGCAGGCACATATTGTTATTCTACCTAGGACAGTGGTTTATTTTTCTTGTCGTTATTATTATGGGACTGCTTTGCGAAGCAAGCAGGCACATATTGTTATTCTACCTAGGACAGTGGTTTATTTTTCTTGTTGTTAATATTATTATTATATATTATTCCACGATTTTTCCGCTAAAATGCGGCCCGTACCGTACATCGCACCGGCACAAATGAGGTATCAAACGATGCGGCTCGATCTGACTCGCTGCGCTATTATTTTTCTAAGAATTCCCAGTTACCATGGCGACGCTATTCCCAAAAAACTCCCAAATTAACTCCCCATTGGGAATGAATGGGAAAAAAATCACACTTCAAGCACCTTTTTCCAAGACACGCTGCGCGCGCATACGTTATCCGACCGATACGAATTTTAGCTCATTTTGTAGGAATTTTTCCCATCTTTAGCTCAGTGTCAAAATCTTTTTTAAGGAATGAAAGCCCCCCCCCCCTGTTCGGGTTCAAAGACAGTGGCTGAATTAGCTTTCTCACACACTCTGTTGGCTAATTAGCCATCCAGTGCCGGGAACCAAATAATGTATTTGAAAAAATTTCACTTCAACTCGTCACCATGGCCACTATCTTTTGTCACTAGACGTCAAATTCTCACATTTTGTAGTCACGAGTGTCTTCTTTCAGACAAACTAACTTTTATTTGCTTAAGGTGTCATTTAGTACCTTTATTTTCCCTTTAAGATCGGACAAGTCGGACGAACTCGCCTATCTCTGCCATGTTAATTTCAGGCGCCTTCCTCTTTCCATTTCTGATAAATCATAAGTTTTCAACCTGCTCTCATTTGGTCATTTTTTATCCGATTAAGAAAATGAGAACATGCTCGTGTTCCCCAAACCCTTGCCGTTCTAACGAGCCATTTCTTGAATCTGTATCTTCAACCGTTAAGTCGTGAGAGGCTCTTCTTTGAGGTGTGCGTCTCTCATTCAATCTCAATGCAATGTGGGTGCGTGACGTCACTTCAACTCGTCACCATGGCAACAATCTTTTGTCACTAGACGTCAAATTCTCACATTTTGTAGTCACGAGTGTCTTCTTTCAGACAAACTAACTTTTATTTGGCTAAGGTGTCATTTAGTACCTTTATTTTCACCTTAAGCAAGAGAAGTCGGACTAATTCGCCTGTCTTTTACATGTTAATTTCAGGCGCCTTCCTCTCTCCATTTCTGATAAATCATAACTTTTCAACCTGCTCTCATTTGGTCATTTTTTATCCGATTAAGAAAATGAGAACATGCTCGTGTTCCCCAAACCCTTGCCGTTCTAACGAGCCCTTTCTTGAATCTGTATCTTCAACCGTTAAGTCGTGAGAGGCTTTTGTTCAAGGGGTGCGTCTGTCATACAATCTCAATGGAATGCAACCAATCTTGATGATAGTTGGATCTAGTCTTCTCTCTTTTCCCTGATTGGTTCGTTTTCTGCTTGTCTGTGCTGTGGCCAATGAGAGACGCTTTAATGACACCAATTAGAAGTTTCTCGAGAACCTACTCCTCCCATTTCATCTCGTCTGAGGTAAGTTGCAAGGCAATTGTTTGTAGTCTGGTGAATAATGCTAAATAAGTGTGATTTTGCAAGTTTTCCCCATCCTAAACTACATCACGTTAATACTGGCGATGTATTGAAACGTATTTGATGTGTTTGAACGTTATGTTGCTGTTTTAACAAGATTGGAAAAGTTAAGTGCTAGAGATGGTAGCCTACATGCTAGCTGCACCTGCTAGCGCTAGCAAAGAGCTAGCAGATGTTACATTAAAGTTTTAATGTGCAGTAAAAAAAAACTAAGAAAAGTTTGAGTAGGCTCTAAATCTCAATTGTGTACATCTCTCATTGCTACAATATACAGTAAGGCTTTTGTCTCGTCTGTCGTCGACGTGGGGGGGGGGGGGGGGGTGAGTGGCGTGTCGACGGTGTAGCGAAGCGGCGCCAATGAGGGATTTCGGAAGTGTACGCTTTTAATGCTTCATACACATCTGAGATTAAGTACAAATTTGATGTTGAATCTTTACTTTTGACTTTGTCATGGCAAGTTTTTTTTCTTTGCTGTAGCAGCATGCCGCGGAAGGGGAAGCGTTCAGAGGCAGCCAAGCGCCAATGGAAGAAGCTGGACCTTGCGGCTCTGGAACTGAGGCCAAACAGCGCACCCCAGCATGTACTTTACCTCTATTGAATTCTTTGTTAATGTGCAATACACAATATTTCAGGCTACAAATATAGAATCAGGCAGAAAAATTAGCTTAAAAGGCTTGTGTAAAAAGCAGTCTGTTTATGCAAGACACTCATTAGTAATGTTAAAAAATCCTTTATTAAAAATGGACTACCAACGTGTTTAAACACAAGCTTGTCTTCATCGGGGCACAGTTTTACGAATATAGAGTGTATGACATGTGATTTGTGCAGTGCTTTATTCATGTCAAAATAATTCTGAATAGAATTTTGATGAAGTCTGTTTTCTACAAGATTTCAAATATTCTAAGAAGTTTTCAAACTACTGATGTCTAAAATAAACTCACTAACATTGATCAAAAACTTGTGAGATGCCTATCCTGGACACAGATATTTCACATGTTATATTTAATAACTGCAGACATGGTCTATTGCATGACTGTGGGAGGAACAGTTGAAATGATAATGTCAAGCCAATAATTGTTTTAACACTTGACAGTAGTTGGAGTACATTACATTTATCAGTAGATGGTGCTGTTGTGAAGTTAGGCTGGTACAATCTGCTGCCTTTTTGCTCATGTATTTGATCAGAAAATTCTACCAAATTTGATCAATTGTGACTGTATTTCAGACACAAACAAAAGTATCAGTTAAGTCCTTGAATCTCTTTCGTGATTAATAATTTCATTAATAAACCTGGCCTGAATTAACATCACTTGTATGTAGAAAAGACCTGGTCAATTTTCATTGAAACTAACTTAAGCATTACAACCTATGTTTGCTTTTTACTCTGCATTAAGGTGACTGCACATGCCTACAATTGTAATGTCTATGTTTTAGGTGTCCTCTGTTGGTGCCAAGGCTCTGGTACCAGGTCCAGTCGTCATTTTATTTTAATTGCTTCTGCAGCAGTTTTACAATCGATTATTTTAGAAATTCCAATATTTTGCAGGTTCATATACACTCAAAGTGTAACTTGTACTGTGCTTTGTCAGCAATTTAAGTTGTGAGACTTGACATGGTATTCTGTGTGTGCATCATTTTAGGCAGAGGCACTGGCTGGCGCCACAGAGTTCGGGAATGGCCAGTTTCAGCTGTGACTGGGCGGAGGCACAAACTGGTCATTCCATCACTGAACCAGGACAACAAGGTATGTTTTATAATAAACTGCCTGTAAAACAAATTAACCTTCATTTGTCTTTTTTTTTATTTTTTAAATACTTAAAAAAAAAAAATTTCAATGACTTCTTCTTTTTTTTTTTCTTTAATAGTTTGTCCTGGTTGTTGGTGACTCCCACCTGCGAGCCATTGCCGATGGGGTTGTGAAGCTGCCGGAGGGACATTTCTCTTTTGGCGTGATGTCCACCCCGGGTGCCAGTGCCTCCGAGTTGCGTGCTGAGGTGCTGAATGCTGTTCTGCCTCGGTCACCCGAGGCGGTCTGCATTTTGGCTCCCAGCAACAACTTGGGCCGCCCCATCGCTGAGGCAGCGGCTGACTTTGGCCAGTTTTTGCGCACCGTCTGCAGCCGCTGGCCCAACGTAAGTTCACACATTTCCTTCATATAGTTCATACATTTACATTTCAAGTATGTACTTGCATGATATGTCAAATATGTTCTGTTTAAAATACATTTCAGCCTTTTCCCGTAGTTAAGCAGTTGATGAATATTAATGAAAGTTCATCTTGCTCCAGATGTATATTTTACTTTTTTAAACTTTGTGCAGGTTGTTGTCCTGGACTTCCCCCCTCGTCTGACCGTCGAGCTGGCCCAGCAGGACCTTTTACGCCAGGAGTACCACCGGGTGGCAGCAATTATGGGTACGTTCCATGTTGAAAATTGTTTTCACACACAAAGTTCTACTTTTCTTTACGTCACCTCCTGATCTGATTTTTGTGTCTCAGCGGGACTCTTGAACTAATAATGTTTTTTTTCTTTGTTACTGTAGGTATTCGCTACCTATCTGTTGCTGGCCACTTCCCGCTGTCACAGCTTCACTTGTGGTGTAGAGACGGGGTAAGTACATTAGTTGTTGCAAAAAACAAACAAACATTTTATTAGTGCTCCTCCTATCAAAAGTATGTTTGCAGATATATAATATTTATTTCTGATCATGTCTGGAAGGTACACCTCAGTGACAGCGATGGGATGCCGGTGCTTGCGCGGTTGCTGTGGGATGCTGTCAACATGCGGATGGAGAGGACTGCTTTCTGATAAATCATAAGTTTTGAACCTGCTCTCATTTGGTCATTTTTTATCCGATTAAGAAAATGAGAACATGCTCGTGTTCCCCAAACCCTTGCCGTTCTAACGAGCCATTTCTTGAATCTGTATCTTCAACCGTTAAGTCGTGAGAGTCTTTTGTACAAGGGGTGCTTCTCTCATGCGATCTCAATGGAATGTGGGGCGCGTGACGTCTCCAAGTCAAATGTGCGTGCGTGAATGTGCATGTTTCTTAAAGGGACAGTAAGATACTTTTAGTTGATGTTGATTATAGTTAACTTCCACATTTCTTGAGCGATTCCAGTGGTTTAAATTTTAAACTGTTCAGCTCATTTACATTTTTTTATGGACAGTAAGATACTGTTAGTTGATGTTGATTATGGTTAACTTCCACATTTCTTGAGCGATTCCAGTGGTTTAAATTTTAAACTGTTCAGCTCATTTACAAGAGTCAGCAGTCCCATTCAAAATTTCCGCGGGAATTTTTCTAGTTATGGGACTGCTTGCGAAGCAAGCAGGCACATATTGTTATTCTACCTAGGACAGTGGTTTATTTTTGTTGTTAATATTATTATTATATATTATTCCAGCGATTTTTCCGCTAAAATGCGGCCCGTACCGTACATCGCACCGGCACAAATGAGGTATCAAACGATGCGGCTCGATCTGACTCGCTGCGCTATTATTTTTCTAAGAATTCCCAGTTACCATGGCGACGCTATTCCCAAAAAACTCCCAAATTAACTCCCCATTGGGAATGAATGGGAAAAAAATCACACTTCAAGCACCTTTTTCCAAGACACGCTGCGCGCGCATACGTTATCCGACCGATACGAATTTTAGCTCATTTTGTAGGAATTTTTCCCATCTTTAGCTCAGTGTCAAAATCTTTTTTAAGGAATGAAAGCCCCCCCCCCCTGTTCGGGTTCAAAGACAGTGGCTGAATTAGCTTTCTCACACACTCTGTTGGCTAATTAGCCATCCAGTGCCGGGAACCAAATAATGTATTTGAAAAAATTTCACTTCAACTCGTCACCATGGCCACTATCTTTTGTCACTAGACGTCAAATTCTCACATTTTGTAGTCACGAGTGTCTTCTTTCAGACAAACTAACTTTTATTTGGTTAAGGTGTCATTTAGTACCTTTATTTTCCCTTTAAGCGAAGAGATATTGGACTCTCTCGCCAATCTCTTCCATGTTAATTTGGGTGTTTTTTTCCTCTTCATTTCGGATAAATCATACATTTTCAACCTGCTCTCATTTGGTCATTTTTTATCCGATTAAGAAAATGAGAACATGCTCGTGTTCCCCAAACCCTTGCCGTTCTAACGAGCCCTTTCTTGAATCTGTATCTTGAAGAGTTAAGTCGTGAGAGGCTTTTGTTCCAGGGGTGCGTCTGTCATACAATCTCAATGGAATGCAACCAATCTTGATGATAGTTGGATCTAGTCTTCTCTCTTTTCCCTGATTGGTTCGTTTTCTGCTTGTCTGTGCTGTGGCCAATGAGAGACGCTTTAATGACACCAATTAGAAGTTTCTCGAGAACCTACTCCTCCCATTTCATCTCGTCTGAGGTAAGTTGCAAGGCAATTGTTTGTAGTCTGGTGAATAATGCTAAATAAGTGTGATTTTGCAAGTTTTCCCCATCCTAAACTACATCACGTTAATACTGGCGAAGTATTGAAACGTATTTGATGTGTTTGAACGTTATGTTGCTGTTTTAACAAGATTGGAAAAGTTAAGTGCTAGAGATGGTAGCCTACATGCTAGCTGCACCTGCTAGCGCTAGCAAAGAGCTAGCAGATGTTACATTAAAGTTTTAATGTGCAGTAAAAAAAAACTAAGAAAAGTTAGAGTAGGCTCTAAATCTCAATTGTGTACATCTCTCGTTGCTACAATATACAGTAAGGCTTTTGTCTCGTCTGTCGTCGACGTGGGGGGGGGGGGGGGGGGGGGGTTGAGTGAGTGTCGACGGTGTAGCGAAGCGGCGCCAATGAGGGATTTCGGAAGTGTACGCTTTTAATGCTTCATACACATCTGAGATTAAGTAGAAATTTGATGTTGAATCTTTACTTTTGACTTTGTCATGGCAAGTTTTTTTTCTTTGCTGTAGCAGCATGCCGCGGAAGGGGAAGCGTTCAGAGGCAGCCAAGCGCCAATGGAAGAAGCTGGACCTTGCTGCTATGGAACTGAGGCCAAACAGCGCACCCCAGCATGTACTTTACCTCTATTGAATTCTTTGTTAATGTGCAATACACAATATTTCAGGCTACAAATATAGAATCAGGCAGAAAAATTAGCTTAAAAGGCTTGTGTAAAAAGCAGTCTGTTTATGCAAGACACTCATTAGTAATGTTAAAAAATCCTTTATTAAAAATGGACTACCAACGTGTTTAAACACAAGCTTGTCTTCATCGGGGCACAGTTTTACGAATATAGAGTGTATGACGTGATTTGTGCAGTGCTTTATTCATGTCAAAATAATTCTGAATAGAATTTTGATGAAGTCTGTTTTCTACAAGATTTCAAATATTCTAAGAAGTTTTCAAACTACTGATGTCTAAAATAAACTCACTAACATTGATCAAAAACTTGTGAGATTCCTATCCTGGACACAGATATTTCACATGTTTTATTTAATAACTGCAGACATGGTCTATTGCATGACTGTGGGAGGAACAGTTGAAATGATAATGTCAAGCCAATAATTGTTTTAACACTTGACAGTAGTTGGAGTACATTACATTTATCAGTAGATGGTGCTGTTGTGAAGTTAGGCTGGTACAATCTGCTGCCTTTTAGCTCATGTATTTGATCAGAAAATTCTACCAAATTTGATCAATTGTGACTGTATTTCAGACACAAACAAAAGTATCAGTTAAGTCCTTGAATCTCTTTCGTGATTAATAATTTCATTAATAAACCTGGCCTGAATTAACATCACTTGTATGTAGAAAAGACCTGGTCAATTTTCATTGGAACTAACTTAAGCATTACAACCTATGTTTGCTTTTTACTCTGCATTAAGGTGACTGCACATGCCTACAATTGTAATGTCTATGTTTTAGGTGTCCTCTGTTGGTGCCAAGGCTCTGGTACCAGGTCAGTCATCATTTTATTTTAATTGCTTCTGCAGCAGTTTTACAATCGATTATTTTAGAAATTCCAATATTTTGCAGGTTCATATACACTCAAAGTGTAACTTGTACTGTGCTTTGTCAGCAATTTAAGTTGTGAGACTTGACATGGTATTCTGTGTGTGCATCATTTTAGGCAGAGGCACTGGCTGGCGCCACAGAGTTCGGGAATGGCCAGTTTCAGCTGTGACTGGGCGGAGGCACAAACTGGTCATTCCATCACTGAACCAGGACAACAAGGTATGTTTTATAATAAACTGCCTGTAAAACAAATTAACCTTCATTTGTCTTTTTTTAAATTTTTTAAATACTTAAAAAAAAAAAAAAAATCAATTACTTCTTTTTTTTTTTTCTTTAATAGTTTGTCCTGGTTGTTGGTGACTCCCACCTGCGAGCCTTTGCCGATGGGGTTGTGAAGATGCCGGAGGGACATTTCTCTTTTGGCGTGATGTCCACCCCGGGTGCCAGGGCCTCCGAGTTGCGTGCTGAGGTGCTGAATGCTGTTCTGCCTCGGTCACCCGAGGCGGTCTGCATTTTGGCTCCCAGCAACAACTTAGGCCGCCCCATCGCTGAGGCAGCGGCTGACTTTGGCCAGTTCTTGCGCACCGTCTGCAGCCGCTGGCCCAACGTAAATTCACACATTTCCTTCATATAGTTCATACATTTACATTTCAAGTATGTACTTGCATGATATGTCAAATATGTTCGGTTTAAAATACATTTCAGCCTTTTCCCGTAGTTAAGCAGTTGATGAATATTAATGAAAGTTCATCTTGCTCCAGATGTGTATTTTACTTTTTTAAACTTGGTGCAGGTTGTTGTCCTGGACTTCCCCCCTCGTCTGACCGTCGAGCTGGCCCAGCAGGACCTTTTACGCCAGGAGTACCACCGGGTGGCAGCACTTATGGGTACGTTCCATGTTGAAAATTGTTTTCACACACAAAGTTCTACTTTTTTTTACGTCACCTCCTGATCTGATTGGTGTGTCTCAGCGGGACTCTTGAACTAATAATGTTTTTTTTCTTTGTTACTGTAGGTATTCGCTACCTATCTGTTGCTGGCCACTTCCCGCTGTCACAGCTTCACTTGTGGTGTAGAGACGGGGTAAGTACATTAGTTGTTGCAAAAAACAAACAAACATTTTATTAGTGCTCCTCCTATCAAAAGTATGTTTGCAGATATATAATATTTATTTCTGATCATGTCTGGAAGGTACACCTCAGTGACAGCGATGGGATGCCGGTGCTTGCGCGGTTGCTGTGGGATGCTGTCAACATGCGGATGGAGAGGACTGCTTTCTGATAAATCATAAGTTTTCAACCTGCTCTCATTTGGTCATTTTTTATCCGATTAAGAAAATGAGAACATGCTCGTGTTCCCCAAACCCTTGCCGTTCTAACGAGCCATTTCTTGAATCTGTATCTTCAACCGTTAAGTCGTGAGAGGCTTTTGTTCAAGGGGTGCTTCTCTCATGCAATCTCAATGGAATGTGTTGCGCGTGACGTCTCCAAGTCAAATGTGCGTGCGTGAATGTGCATGTTTCTTAAAGGGACAGTAAGATACTTTTAGTTGATGTTGATTATAGTTAACTTCCACATTTCTTGAGCGATTCCAGTGGTTTAAATTTTAAACTGTTCAGCTCATTTACATTTTTTTATGGACAGTAAGATACTTTTAGTTGATGTTGATTATGGTTAACTTCCACATTTCTTGAGCGATTCCAGTGGTTTAAATTTTAAACTGTTCAGCTCATTACCAAAGAGTCAGCAGTCCCATTCAAAATTTCCGCGGGAATTTTTCTAGTTTTATTATTATATCATCCTTCCACCGATTTTTCCGCTAAAATGCGGCCCGTACCGTAGATCGCACCGGGACAAATGAGGTATCAAACGATGCGGCTCGATCTGACTCGGTGCGGCATTATTTTTCTAGGAATTCCCACTTACCATGGCGACGCAATACCCCAAAAACTACCCCAAAAAGTGCCATAGGAATGAATGGGAAATGGAAAGAAAAAATCACACATCAAGCACCTTTTTCCAAGACACGCTGTGCACGCATACGTTATCCGACCGATACGAATTTTAGCTCATTTTTGTAGGAATTTTTCCCATCTTTAGCTCAGTGTCGAAATTTTTTTTAAGGAATGAAAGCTCTCCCCTTTTTGCGGGTTCAAAGACAGTGAGTCATATCGCATTTTAACACACTCCGTTTTAGCAATTAGCCAGAGTGCCGGGAAACAACAAATCTCTTGCCAAAAGTCAAAAGTTTCACTTCAACTCGTCACCATGGCCACAATCTTTTGTCACTAGACGTCAAATTCTCACATTTTGTAGTCACGAGTGTCTTCTTTCAGACAAACTAACTTTTATTTGGCTAAGGTGTCATTTCGTACCTTTATTTTCCCTTTAAGCTCGGACAAGTCGGACCAACTCGCCTATCTCTGCCATGTTAATTTCAGGCGCCTTCCTCTCTCCATTTCTGATAAATCATAAGTTTTCAACCTGCTCTCATTTGGTCATTTTTCATCCGATTAAAAAAATGAAAACATGCTCGTGTTCCCCAAACCCTTGCCGTTCTAACGAGCCATTTCTTGAATCTGTATCTTGAAGAGTTAAGTCGTGGTAGGCTCTTCTTTGAGGTGTGCGTCTCTCATTCAATCTCAATGCAATGTGGGTGCGTGACGTCACTTCAACTCGTCACCATGGCCACAATCTTTGCTCACTAGACATCAAAATCTCACATTTTGTAGTCACGAGTGTCTTCTTTCAGAAAAATTAACTTTTATTTGGCTAAGGTGTCATTTAGTACCTTTATTTTCACCTTAAGCAAGAGAAGTCGGACTAATTCGCCTGTCTTTTACATGTTAATTTCAGGCGCCTTCCTCTCTCCATTTCTGATAAATCATAAGTTTTCAACCTGCTCTCATTTGGTCATTTTTTTATCCGATTAAGAAAATGAGAACATGCTCGTGTTCCCCAAACCCTTGCCGTTCTAACGAGCCATTTCTTGAATGTGTATCTTCAACCGTTAAGTCGTGAGAGGCTTTTGTTCAAGGGGTGCTTCTCTCATGCAATCTCAATGGAATGTAGGGCTCGTGACGGCTCCAAGTCAAAAATGTATGTGGGCTCTTAAAGTGACAGTGACATATTTTTAGATTATGGTTAACTTCCACATTTCTTGACCGATTCCAGTCATTTAAATTTTAAACTGTTCAGCTCATTTACATTTTTTGAAATACATTTTCAGGGACAGTGAGATACTTTTAGTTGATGTTCATTATGGTTAACTTACACATTTCTTGACCGATTCCAGTGGTTTAAATTTTAAACTGTTCAGCTCATTACCAAAGAGTCAGCAGTCCCATTCAAAATTTCCGCGGGAATTTTTCTAGTTTTATTATTATATCATCCTTCCACCGATTTTTCCGCTAAAATGCGGCCCGTACCGTAGATCGCACCGGGACAAATGAGGTATCAAACGATGCGGCTCGATCTGACTCGGTGCGGCATTATTTTTCTAGGAATTCACACTTACCATGGCGACGCAATACCCCAAAAACTACCCCAAAAAGTGCCATAGGAATGAATGGGAAATGGAAAGAAAAAATCACACATCAAGCACCTTTTTCCAAGACACGCTGTGCACGCATACGTTATCCGACCGATACGAATTTTAGCTCATTTTTGTAGGAATTTTTCCCATCTTTAGCTCAGTGTCGAAATTTTTTTTAAGGAATGAAAGCTCTCCCCTTTTTGCGGGTTCAAAGACAGTGAGTCATATCGCATTTTAACACACTCCGTTTTAGCAATTAGCCAGAGTGCCGGGAAACAAAAAATCTCTTGCCAAAAGTCAAAAGTTTCACTTCAACTCGTCACCATGGCCACAATCTTTTGTCACTAGACGTCAAATTCTCACATTTTGTAGTCACGAGTGTCTTCTTTCAGACAAACTAACTTTTATTTGGCTAAGGTGTCATTTCGTACCTTTATTTTCCCTTTAAGCTCGGACAAGTCGGACCAACTTGCCTATCTCTGCCATGTTAATTTCAGGCGCCTTCCTCTCTCCATTTCTGATAAATCATAAGTTTTCAACCTGCTCTCATTTGGTCATTTTTCATCCGATTAAAAAAATGAAAACATGCTCGTGTTCCCCAAACCCTTGCCGTTCTAACGAGCCATTTCTTGAATCTGTATCTTGAAGAGTTAAGTCGTGGTAGGCTCTTCTTTGAGGTGTGCGTCTCTCATTCAATCTCAATGCAATGTGGGTGCGTGACGTCACTTCAACTCGTCACCATGGCCACAATCTTTGCTCACTAGACATCAAAATCTCACATTTTGTAGTCACGAGTGTCTTCTTTCAGACAAATTAACTTTTATTTGGCTAAGGTGTCATTTAGTACCTTTATTTTCACCTTAAGCAAGAGAAGTCGGACTAATTCGCCTGTCTTTTACATGTTAATTTCAGGCGCCTTCCTCTCTCCATTTCTGATAAATCATAAGTTTTCAACCTGCTCTCATTTGGTCATTTTTTTATCCGATTAAGAAAATGAGAACATGCTCGTGTTCCCCAAACCCTTGCCGTTCTAACGAGCCATTTCTTGAATGTGTATCTTCAACCGTTAAGTCGTGAGAGGCTTTTGTTCAAGGGGTGCTTCTCTCATGCAATCTCAATGGAATGTAGGGCTCGTGACGGCTCCAAGTCAAAAATGTATGTGGGCTCTTAAAGTGACAGTGACATATTTTTAGATTATGGTTAACTTCCACATTTCTTGACCGATTCCAGTCATTTAAATTTTAAACTGTTCAGCTCATTTACATTTTTTGAAATACATTTTCAGGGACAGTGAGATACTTTTAGTTGATGTTCATTATGGTTAACTTACACATTTCTTGACCGATTCCAGTGGTTTAAATTTTAAACTGTTCAGCTCATTACCAAAGAGTCAGCAGTCCCATTCAAAATTTCCGCGGGAATTTTTCTAGTTAACATTTTTAATTCTTTATTTCATATATTAACCATGTTGAAATGTTTTATAGATGTGTAGAGTAGGTGAAATAGTGTTGAACTCAGTATAATTTGACCTTAACCTTGTTTTTGTCTAAAAATTCCTCCTCAGTGGTTTGCGCACACACATTCTCTTCGTGAGAACAGATTTTGCCACACACATACCCTGAGAGCACCATCACTCATGGCCACTCTAAATCCAGTTCAATTTGTTTGTGAGATATTGTTTTGGGAAGAAGTACGAAAAGTACCCTGAGAGTATATTTTGTCTAAAAAGATGAACAGCTGCGGACTGTGTACGAAAATAATATTATGTAACATATTGTGTGAGAACCAATCTGTTTTACTTATTCATGATGGGAGGAGAATAGGTGTTCTCTTACTGATTTGGATTCTTTAAAAGCTGTATTCCGCAAAAGAGGGGGCACACACGCACCCTGGAATTCCACCTTTTACGTGATGTTCATTGTTGTGTGACCGGAGAATTCTCTGTAATAAATCATCTTTGCAAGGAGTTTTTCTTACAAGAAGTCTATCTTCAAATTTTTGGAACACGCAAAAGAGGACAAATAATTAGCCTCTAACAGTTGCCATAATCTAGTGGCCTCCTTCCTCAGGGATACCCTTCGCCTTCGTTCTAGGAACCCGTCTCGAGTCCCCACCTGGGACCTTTGTCTGGTACTCAACGTATTGAGTAAGTCTCCTTTCGAACCATTGGCCGAAGGGGAAATTTGTTGACGGACAGCGTTTCTGACAGCATCGGCTAAGCGGGTGGGCCCTATCTGTTAGCCCCAAATGCCTTTGTTGGCACCCTGACAGGGCAGGGGTCTCATTGTGGCCAAATGCTGCATTTGTGCAAAAAGTTTTGCCTGGCTCTCAAGCCAACCACCCTATTTGTCTCGCTTGTTTTGCTCCATCTTCGACCGATGGGGTTGAGGCCCCAGGGTTTTGTTGTCCTGTGAGGGCGCTGCTCTTATTTGGATGCTACGGCATGTTTCCGTGCATCCACCCAGCTTTTTGTGGCTTACGACGGCCCGAATAAAGGGGCTGCTGTATCCAAGCAACGCCTCTCACGTTGGATCGGGGAGGTGATTCAGTACTC
>NC_135436.1:5375000-5395000 GCF_051991255.1 Vanacampus margaritifer | reverse complement strand
CGGATAGCGTCGCCATGGTAACTGGGAATTCTTATAAAAATAAAAGCGCAGCGAGTCAGATCGAGCCGCATCGTTTGATACCTCATTTGTGCCGGTGCGATGTACGGTACGGGCCGCATTTTAGCAGAAAAATCGCTGGAATAATAAAAAAATAAAAAATAAATAAACCACTGTCCTAGGTAGAATAACAATATGTGCCTGCTTGCGAAGCGCACAAGCAGTCCCATAATAAACCACTGTCCTAGGTAGAATAACAATATGTGCCTGCTTGCTCCGCAAGCAGTCCCTGAAAATGTATTTCAAAAAATGTAAATGAGCTGAACAGTTTAAAACTTAAAAGACTGGAATCGCTCAAGAAATGTGGAAGTTAACCATAATCAACATCAACTAAAAGTATCTTACTGTCCATAAAAAAATGTAAATGAGCTGAACAGTTTAAAATTTAAACGACTGGAATCGGTCAAGAAATGTGGAAGTTAACTATAATCAACATCAACTAAAAGTATCTTACTGTCCCTTTAAGAAACATGCACATTCACGCACGCACATTTGACTTGGAGACGTCACGCGCCCCACATTCCATTGAGATTGCATGAGAGAAGCACCCCTTCAACAAAAGCCTCTCACGACTTAACGGTTGAAGATACAGATTCAAGAAATGGCTCGTTAGAACGGCAAGGGTTTGGGGAACACGAGCATGTTCTCATTTTCTTAATCGGATAAAAAATGAGCAAATGAGAGCAGGTTGAAAACTTATGATTTATCAGAAATGGAGAGAGGAAGGCGCATGAAATTAACATGGCAGAGATAGGCGAGTTGGTCCGACTTGTCCGAGCTTAAAGGGAAAATAAAGGTACTAAATGACACCTTAGCCAAATAAAAGTTAGTTTGTCTGAAAGAAGACACTCGTGACTACAAAATGTGAGAATTTGACGTCTAGTGACAAAAGATTGTGGCCATGGTGACGAGTTGAAGTGAAATTTTTTCAAATACATTATTTGGTTCCCGGCACTGGATGGCTAATTAGCCAACAGAGTGTGTGAGAAAGCTAATTCAGTCACTGTCTTTGAACCCGCACAGGGGGGGGGGAGCTTTCATTCCTTAAAAAAGATTTCGACACTGAGCTAAAGATGGGAAAAATTCCTACAAAATGAGCTAAAATTCGTATCGGTCGGATAACGTATGCGCGCGCAGCGTGTCTTGGAAAAAGGTGCTTGATGTGTGATTTTCTCTTCCCTTTTCCCATTCATTCCCAATGGGGAGTTAATTTGGGAGTTTTTTGGGAATAGCATCGCCATGGTAACTGGGAATTCCTAGAAAAATAATAGCGCAGCGAGTCAGATCGAGCCGCATCGTTTGATACCTCATTTGTGCCGGTGCGATGTACGGTACGGGCCGCATTTTAGCGGAAAAATCGCTGGAATAATAAAAAATAAACTAGAAAAATTCCCGCGGAAATTTTGAATGGGACTGCTGACTCTTTGGTAATGAGCTGAACAGTTTAAAATTTAAACCACTGGAATCGCTCAAGATTCGCAAAGCAGTCCCATAATAACAAAAATAAACCACTGTCCTAGGTAGAATACTAATATGTGCCTGCTTGCTTCGCAAAGCAGTCCCATAATAAACCACTGTCCTAGGTAGAATACTAATATGTGCCTGCTTGCTCCGCAAGCAGTCCCATAATAATAACGACAAGAAAAATAAACCACTGTCCTAGGTAGAATACTAATATGTGCCTGCTTGCTTCGCAAAGCAGTCCCATAATAACAAAAATAAACCACTGTCCTAGGTAGAATACTAATATGTGCCTGCTTGCTTCGCAAAGCAGTCCCATAATAAACCACTGTCCTAGGTAGAATACTAATATGTGCCTGCTTGCTTCGCAAAGCAGTCCCATAATAAACCACTGTCCTAGGTAGAATACTAATATGTGCCTGCTTGCTTCGCAAAGCAGTCCCATAATAACAACAAAAATAAACCACTGTCCTAGGTAGAATACTAATATGTGCCTGCTTGCTTCGCAAAGCAGTCCCATAATAAACCACTGTCCTAGGTAGAATACTAATATGTGCCTGCTTGCTTCGCAAAGCAGTCCCATAATAAACCACTGTCCTAGGTAGAATACTAATATGTGCCTGCTTGCTCCGCAAGCAGTCCCATAATAATAACGACAAGAAAAATAAACCACTGTCCTAGGTAGAATACTAATATGTGCCTGCTTGCTTCGCAAAGCAGTCCCATAATAACAACAAAAATAAACCACTGTCCTAGGTAGAATACTAATATGTGCCTGCTTGCTTCGCAAAGCAGTCCCATAATAAACCACTGTCCTAGGTAGAATACTAATATGTGCCTGCTTGCTCCGCAAGCAGTCCCATAATAATAACGACAAGAAAAATAAACCACTGTCCTAGGTAGAATACTAATATGTGCCTGCTTGCTTCGCAAAGCAGTCCCATAATAACAACAAAAATAAACCACTGTCCTAGGTAGAATACTAATATGTGCCTGCTTGCTTCGCAAAGCAGTCCCATAATAACAACAAAAATAAACCACTGTCCTAGGTAGAATACTAATATGTGCCTGCTTGCTTCGCAAAGCAGTCCCATAATAACAAAAATAAACCACTGTCCTAGGTAGAATACTAATATGTGCCTGCTTGCTTCGCAAAGCAGTCCCATAATAAACCACTGTCCTAGGTAGAATACTAATATGTGCCTGCTTGCTCCGCAAGCAGTCCCATAATAATAACGACAAGAAAAATAAACCACTGTCCTAGGTAGAATACTAATATGTGCCTGCTTGCTTCGCAAAGCAGTCCCATAATAACAAAAATAAACCACTGTCCTAGGTAGAATACTAATATGTGCCTGCTTGCTTCGCAAAGCAGTCCCATAATAAACCACTGTCCTAGGTAGAATACTAATATGTGCCTGCTTGCTTCGCAAAGCAGTCCCATAATAACAAAAATAAACCACTGTCCTAGGTAGAATACTAATATGTGCCTGCTTGCTTCGCAAAGCAGTCCCATAATAAACCACTGTCCTAGGTAGAATACTAATATGTGCCTGCTTGCTTCGCAAAGCAGTCCCATAATAAACCACTGTCCTAGGTAGAATACTAATATGTGCCTGCTTGCTCCGCGCGGAGCAGCAGCTGTGTCCGCAAGCAGTCCCATAATAATAACGGCAAGAAAAATAAACCACTGTCCTAGGTAGAATACTAATATGTGCCTGCTTGCTTCGCAAAGCAGTCCCATAATAACAAAAATAAACCACTGTCCTAGGTAGAATACTAATATGTGCCTGCTTGCTTCGCAAAGCAGTCCCATAATAAACCACTGTCCTAGGTAGAATACTAATATGTGCCTGCTTGCTTCGCAAAGCAGTCCCATAATAAACCACTGTCCTAGGTAGAATACTAATATGTGCCTGCTTGCTTCGCAAAGCAGTCCCATAATAACAACAAAAATAAACCACTGTCCTAGGTAGAATACTAATATGTGCCTGCTTGCTTCGCAAAGCAGTCCCATAATAAACCACTGTCCTAGGTAGAATACTAATATGTGCCTGCTTGCTTCGCAAAGCAGTCCCATAATAAACCACTGTCCTAGGTAGAATACTAATATGTGCCTGCTTGCTCCGCAAGCAGTCCCATAATAATAACGACAAGAAAAATAAACCACTGTCCTAGGTAGAATACTAATATGTGCCTGCTTGCTTCGCAAAGCAGTCCCATAATAACAACAAAAATAAACCACTGTCCTAGGTAGAATACTAATATGTGCCTGCTTGCTTCGCAAAGCAGTCCCATAATAAACCACTGTCCTAGGTAGAATACTAATATGTGCCTGCTTGCTTCGCAAAGCAGTCCCATAATAACAAAAATAAACCACTGTCCTAGGTAGAATACTAATATGTGCCTGCTTGCTTCGCAAAGCAGTCCCATAATAACAACAAAAATAAACCACTGTCCTAGGTAGAATACTAATATGTGCCTGCTTGCTTCGCAAAGCAGTCCCATAATAACAACAAAAATAAACCACTGTCCTAGGTAGAATACTAATATGTGCCTGCTTGCTTCGCAAAGCAGTCCCATAATAACAAAAATAAACCACTGTCCTAGGTAGAATACTAATATGTGCCTGCTTGCTTCGCAAAGCAGTCCCATAATAAACCACTGTCCTAGGTAGAATACTAATATGTGCCTGCTTGCTCCGCAAGCAGTCCCATAATAATAACGACAAGAAAAATAAACCACTGTCCTAGGTAGAATACTAATATGTGCCTGCTTGCTTCGCAAAGCAGTCCCATAATAACAAAAATAAACCACTGTCCTAGGTAGAATACTAATATGTGCCTGCTTGCTTCGCAAAGCAGTCCCATAATAAACCACTGTCCTAGGTAGAATACTAATATGTGCCTGCTTGCTTCGCAAAGCAGTCCCATAATAACAAAAATAAACCACTGTCCTAGGTAGAATACTAATATGTGCCTGCTTGCTTCGCAAAGCAGTCCCATAATAAACCACTGTCCTAGGTAGAATACTAATATGTGCCTGCTTGCTTCGCAAAGCAGTCCCATAATAAACCACTGTCCTAGGTAGAATACTAATATGTGCCTGCTTGCTCCGCGCGGAGCAGCAGCTGTGTCCGCAAGCAGTCCCATAATAATAACGGCAAGAAAAATAAACCACTGTCCTAGGTAGAATACTAATATGTGCCTGCTTGCTCCGCGCGGAGCAGCAGCACAGCAGTCCCATAATAATAATAACGACAAAAATAAACCACTGTCCTAGGTAGAATACTAATATGTGCCTGCTTGCTCCGCAAGCAGTCCCATAATAACGACAAAAATAAACCACTGTCCTAGGTAGAATACTAATATGTGCCTGCTTGCTCCACGCGGAGCAAGCAGTCCCATAATAAACCACTGTCCTAGGTAGGATAACAATATGTGCCTGCTTGCTCCGCGCGGAGCAGCAGCGAAGCAGTCCCATAATAATGTCTAACAGTCCTCCCTTTGGGCTTTTAAAAAGCCCAATAACTAAACATTTAAACATTTTTACCAAAGGATTCCAGCGGGATCTTCATCGTCGCAATGGCAGGTGCAACAGTAGAATAAGAGAAAATGAAAACATTCTTTTTAGCAGGAGAGGAGGTCAGTCATATGTCAAAAACAATGCGATTCATTAAAATATTTTTTCAGTAAAATAAGCATATCATATATGAAGACGATGTGTTGTGATTATGTTTAAAAATTGTGGTGGGGGATCCCAGAAATAGCAGATTGGCATACAGTCAGTATGAGAAAGAGTGTCATTATGTACGCAATTGAAGACGCGATTGAAGACTTGTTGTCGTTTTGAGCGATGGAAGTTCTTTGTTGAATGAGAAGGATGTTTGTCAGTTCCATTTTTGTTCTTGAGTTTTTTTTAAAAGGGGGTCCTTCAGCTCTGTGTTTGGCTGGCAACCCGTTCAGGTTGTACCCCGCCTACTGCCCGAAGCCAGCTGGGATAGGCTCCAGTACCCTCACAACCCTTGTGAGGACAAGCGTTCAAGGAAATGGATGGATGGATGAGTGGGCCCTTCAGCTCTTTTAGAACCCACATCAACTGCCAGAGATGCAGGGATTGATCACCGGAATTTGTTTTCCCAAGGTGTGACTCATTCTTTGTGGAACGATGCCCGGAAAAGGACACGTTCCTCCTATCTCCATTGAGTGATGTCTTCAGCTCGTCAGGTGGCTCCTGGAAGCAGTTGAATGGTTTTCCATTTGGCTAGTCAGGTGGATACCGGAAGCAGGCCTCAGGTCGTTCCTGTTGGTGGGGGTTGAGTAGAAGGCGAACCCGGCCGGTCTGATAGGCAAGATGTGGAATGGTTTGCCCCCCGTGAACTGGACCAGATTGACCTTTCCATCACCTCATCTGGGTGCAGAACGTTTTCATTTAGTCACTAATAAACATACATAGTCACATCCCTTCTTTTTGAAAGAGCATCTGGTAGTTTCTTAGTTTGGAGTTAGTAAATGTTAGTGAAGTTCTGTAGGTCCGTCCTGGGGAAAAATTCTGTTTGTTGTGACATTCAATCAAAATCCAGCCTTTGGCTGAATTTAACGACCTAAGCACATTCATTAATGCAACAATGAAAATCTTATAGCCAATTCAAATCTGACGAGGCCAATTTTGTTTTCAGCTTATAATGTAATGATTAATGAAATGTTTTACCATAATATTTACTCTTATAGATATGGCATGAATGTGCTTCCAGCCATAAAATAAATGCAACTTTCGCCAACAAGTAAAATCATAAAATAACATCTGACCCCAAGGCCGTCACTAATAAGATATTCATGGGAGGATAAAATAGAACATATTCAACTTATTTTCGCCGTCTTTGCCAAAACTTACTCTCCTCCATGTCTGTAGGTCCAATCACCAATCCTCAATTGTCCTCCTGTGAATTCATTTATTCTCACGGACTATATAATTATCACATTGAGACTAACTTATAATTCTATATTTATTTAATTCAACATGGACTGTTTGTGTCCTTCGCGACGATATACCCAGACCGACCAATAATTCCCCCATCTGAAAAAGATCGACTCAGAGAATTTTTCAGACTGATAATAAAAGAATTGCAGCAGTAAATAAATTTTTGCTTTAAAAAGAGGTGAATTTTTACATTTAACCAGTAAATTCGCAAATGCGTCCCAAGCAATTGTTTAAATTTCAAAAGAGAATTTGGGATAATATTAGAAGGACAAATTTAACAAGCAAATACACAAAGTCGCCCTTCATTTATCATTAACTCTTTCACTGCCACTGACGTTTAATGACATCAAGTAAAAACCTACGGAGCACTGCCAATGACGTCTAAAGACGTCATCCAAGTTTTTTTTTTTTTTTTTTTTAAACGGGTGCGGCCAAGCCTTCCGGAGCTGTGGTGAAAGTTTCAAAGAGGTCTCTTGTGCCTAATGACTATTATTGGCCCCTAGATGGCAGCAGTGACTCTCTTTTGACAAGATAGGGGAGGCGTCAGTAGTATAAAAGGGAGGCGGATCTAGAGCGTCGTGGAGGAGATGAGAATGGAAGAGAAAGGAAAAATGGCGACCGTCGGTAAGAAGCAGCTCACGCTTGATCGATTTTTTGAAAAAGGAGAAGCATCAACCAGTGCTAACGTGCACCTTTATGACGACCGTGATGATGATGGTGACAAGGAGGTTGACGCCGAAGCTGCAGCGTTGACGCGGCGGCAGCTTCGTTCACGTCCTAAGGCCTCAGAGGCTAGCGTTGCTAGCGCCGGAGAACGTCGTGCACGTCCGAGCACTTCTGCACGCAAGGACGTTAAATCCGACGAAAGTGATGATGATGATGGCGACAAGGAGGTTGATGCCGAAGTTGCAGCGTTGATGCGGCGGCAGCTTCGACCACGTTTTAAGGCCTCGGAGGCTAGCGGTGCTAGCGCCGGAAAACGTGGTGCACGACCGAGCACTTCTCCGCACGAGGACGTTCAATCGGACGACGACGAAGAGTATCCTGAGTCCGATGGATATTCTTCGGAGGAGTGGGTACAATCTGACCACGGAGAAAGTGATTCGGACAGTATTTCATCCGCAGAAGACGTCGAAGGTAAGCACAAACTTGCTATGAGATACTTTTCAGGCGCGCTGCTAGCACCTCGTGTAACGTGAATGTGCAATTCATAGATCGTGGATCGTGCTCACAGCGACGTCTCACTGCAAAGACGACAAAGAGAGGTATAAAAAAAAAGTGTTTTCAATACACCGCAACAACAAAAGAAAACGCTCTTTCGATATTATTGTAATTTTATAGATTTCTTTCAGCTGCAGCTCAGAGTGACGCTCCTCAGAGTGAGCAGAATAAAGATCCATCAACCAGTGGATCCAAGAAAAAACGTAAATATATATATTTATATATATATTGCATCACACTGATCTAAAATGAATATTACTGTATATGATATTGAAATGTATATTTGCAGATCCCCAAAAATCTGGCTGGCATGAAGCAGGCTGGCAGCCAAACGCATTCCCCTTTACTGCGGAGCCAGGTGCCGCAGCAGAGCTGAATTCGACCCGGCCAGTTGACTTCCTGCAACTCTTCATCACGGACGAGCTTCTGCAGCACATTGCTGATCAGACAAACTTATATGCACGTCAGTCTATGCAAAAACGGGCTGAAGGGTCTGCCACACTGCAGGAGTCGTGCTTGGAAGCCGGTGTCCGTGTCTGAACTCAAAACTTTTTTTGCACTGCAATTCCTTACTGGGTATATAAACAAGCCCAGTATCGAAATGTATTGGACTCAGGACGAGATAGAGACGACACCATTTTTCAGTCGCGCGATGCCTCGAAACCGCTTCCAGCTCATCTGGAGTTTCCTGCACTTCAACGACAACGAGACACAAGGTTCAGACGACAAACTATTTAAAATTCGTCCTGTGTTCAATCACGTTGTAAGCAAGTACAAGGAACTGTTTCAACCGGGGAGGAATATCTGTATTGATGAGGGAATGATGAGTTTTCAGGGACGTCTTTCTTTCAAGGTGTACAACCAACCCCCAAAAGCCGGTCAAATATGGGATCAAATCATACATTTTGTGTGACTCTCAAACCGGCTATTGTTTCAATATGCAACTCTATGTTGGCATTAGTTGTTCTTTCCCTGATACAGTGTTCAACTTACTGGATCGTCTGCCAGGAAATGGGTACACACTATTAATGGACAATTTTTATAATTCTATTGCTTTGTGTGAACGTCTCCTGGCAGCACGTACCAATGTTTGTGGAACGCTGAGGAAGAACAGGGGTGAACCCAGTGAGATAACGTGCCTAACCAACACTGGCCTTGGGGTGGGGGGGAAACTGGTAAGGCACAACACAAATGTTTTGATTGTGGCATGGCAGGACAAACGTCTGTTGAGGATGGTGACAACGTTTCATAAAGATGAAATGCGGACAGTGGAGGTGCGGCGGAAGGCACAAAAAAAAAGTGCCTTTCCAAAAACCAATTTGAGTTGTGGACTACAATTCCAAGATGAATGGAGTGGACAAGATGGATCAAAACATCTCGAACCACCCATTCACACGGAAAACGTTGAAGTGGCACAAAAAGTTTGTTGCCTATCTTTTCCAAATATGCATGTTCAATGCCTACATCTTGTACAAAAAAAAAAAAAATCCTGGGACGAGTCAACCTTTTTTGGAGTTCATCCAGCAGGTGGTGAGAGGGTGGCTCTTGCCACAAGACCGGGAGGAAGTTGGGATGGAAGAGAATGAGGAAGCCAGACAATACATCAGGTCACCGTATTTTGATCCTGAAAGCCGACTTGATGGTAACATGGCCAAACACACGCTGCAAAACATGCCTGCTACTTCCCGGAAAAAAAAGCCAGCAAGAAGGTGTCAGGTGGATGCATGCGAAGGGGCATTCGCAGTGAGACAAAACTGTGATGCAAATCTTGCAGTGTCCCCTTGCACGCAGGCGAGTGTTACACTGTTTACCACACAAAAGTAAAATTGATGTAGTTCAAACATCCACACAATTGTAAATAATCACACATGCACAGTTGTACACCTTTGTAAATAGTTTGTCAAATTGTTACTGTTTTCTATGTAAATAAACTGTTCTTTTGCTATAAAAAAAATACTTTTTCATTGTTGATGGTACTGTTTTACAGAAGTAAAGCACTATTTAGGTGTTTGTGGCATCATTCATGGACAAAAAGAAGTGTAGAATTCACTAGAGCGCATGAAATAACATCGTTTCACAAAAAGCCGTTTTTCTCCGCTTTTTGTTTCAAAACAGAGAATTTCGGTGAAAGTTACCATTTTCTATTGTTGATTACTGAAGAACGGAATAAGGTAGAAACAAACTTTTTTTTCTGATGAAAGATGAGAGTCCAATCTTTCATTTGGCAGTATGTGTGTTTCCATAGTCCAAACACAACATTTTCTGTGGACCTTGAAAGATCACTCAAAATGCTTAAATCAGCTGGCAGTGGGGACAACCCGTTTCTGAAAACGTCTGGCAGTGAAAGAGTTAATATTGCGGCACCCAAACGGAGTGGGGTATTAATTTTATAGGCCCACATCATTTGGGTCAATAGACCACAGTGCCGCAGTTTAGTTTAGTTTTGTAGTTTTAACATGTCACCATCAAGCTTGCTAGTCCCCCTTGTTGATGTCGGTCTAACAGCTGACTGTTGTAAAATAGGCATAGATACAAACAAATCAGATTAAATCAAAATAGGCATCAAGAGTTTTAAAATATAATAAATCTGTGTGTATAGAGTGTTGCCAATCAGTTGCTTCTGTGCACGTAATGTTTTACTGTATATGGCATCACCTTACACTTGTCAAAAAATAGAGTGCAGTGTAAACAGTCAGATACCGCATCACATGGTCTGAGATCGCTAATTCAAGGGGGCAGAGTCACCAGCGCAGTGGAGCCGTTTTTTTTTTTTAGGGATTCACAGGACAGTTCGGGACGCAAGAATGCATGTAAGGAAGTCTGTGCGGAGCACTGTGTATATTGGAGCAGTTTTTTCATTTAAGACTTTTGCATGTGAGTTCAGGGTATAGCATGTGAGTTCAGGGTGCAGTCATTGCGGAAACTTTCCACCAGGTGGCGCCAGGAACCTCTGCTGTTCATCAGATGGCAGTAGGTAGTGCTGTTGTTGCCCAGCAGGTGGCGGCAGGTAGTGCTGATTAGGGGAAAAGGGCAGATATTGTTGTGATGATTACCGCATACTTAAACCACGCCCACTCTGCTGGTGGTAGTAGCCGCGCCCATATTGTTCATGTTGAGAGAAGCCGCGACCATGTTGTTGATGGAAGCCGTGATCATGTTGTTGATAGAGGTCACGATCATTCTGCTGTTCGCGGCCTCTGCTCCAGATGCTATGTGACTGCTGTCGTCATTCTTTTTTCCAGTGGCCAGTTCGACCACATCTGTAGCATTCATTTCGACCCGCAAAAGGACGTGACTGGAACATAACACAATCTCTCACAACATTAGGTGATGAAATGCCAGTGGAGGGCGGAACAACAAGGTGCTCCTCCTTTTTGTCATGTGCTGTTGCCCACGAGTGCTGTCTGCAAGTACTGGCCTAGTGTCCAGAACGTCCACAATTAAAACAGCGATCCCGATCAATGAACGGCACTCTGTGAAACTTATTAAAATCTGCCCCAACATTATTAGGTGATGACATATCAGTAAAAAGTCGGAAGAACAAAATCCTCCTTTATTTTAATTTAAAAAAAAAATATATATATATATATATATATATATATATATATATATATATTTTTTTTTAATTAAAATAAAAAATGAAAAATTAAAAATCAATTAAAATAATTAATTAAAAATATATATAATAAAAAGTAATCAAAACAATAAAAGTTTACAATTAAATAATTGCTAATTATAATTCAGTATCGTTATGTTTTACAATATTTAATTTAATATGTTTTGCATACCTTCATAAATAATACTTAAGATGAGATAGGATAGCTTTGCTCTAACAATTTACAAATATAATACAGAGTCAATTGGCAAGTGTCTAGTTTTCAATTAATATTTCACAAGAGAAAAACAAACAAAAAAAAAAACATCAAGTCAGAGATAATTTTTTAATTACATATCACCTCAAATTATGTCAAAAATGTGATTCTCCCAGATGGCTTCCTCATGGAATGGTCTGTCCAGTCTCTGGGACTCGCATGCAAAATGGTCGACTCCAAATTCTGAAATAGGACTTCAGGCAGAAATTTACAGGTTAAATATATACAGGAATAATTAAAAATTATTTTTCTACTTACAAGCATGGGAAAGGCCCCTTTTTAAATTGTAATTATCAAAGGGAGGAAGTCTCCTTTTACATACAAATAACATATTACTTCACCCCCCGGTTGGGAATAGGGCACTTGTCGATAATGGCCCTTAAAATGGCTGACACCAGATTCTGAGATTAGGCTGTTGGCAATTTAATTTGGAAAAAGGGCGACATCTGGCGGTCAGCTAGAGTCATAGCAACTATAATCTTCAAAGTGATTCACCTAATGAATTTATATTCCAATGTCACAGCAATACATTCAGTCTTACAGTTGTGTATGTGTAATAAACGTGAGGTGTACATCGAAGTTTTTCAATATTTTAACACTACCTCTCCATGTTATGTGCGTGTTATATATTCGTTCGTTTTGTATTAAACATAATTTAGATATGACACGTGCTGTGATGCCAGATAATCAACATTAGTCGTTTGGAGATGTTATTGAGGGCCTTAGAAAATCAGTTACGGCCACAATTTATGTAATGTCGTCTAATTATTTAACGTAGGCACTGACGTTCGCGGCCTGTACAACAGAGTCGCGTTGGAGATTTTTATTAGTAATATTACCGTCCCAATCAATTTATCCCGTTCAGCGTTTACTTAACGGTTTCATTTATTTTATTACGTAATTGTCATCTACAGCTGTTTTTATTTGCAAAGCAAGAAAATAGAAAATAGAAAGCTATTTAGTTAAACACATCAAAATCATACGCGCTGTCTTTACGAAACCATCGAAAGTCAACATTTCAGCATTTATCATCATTTAATACACTTTTCTTAAAGTTACGTCCGGGATTTTCCTCTATATAAAAAATACATGTATTCATAACACTTTTTAACCAGCGATCGGCATCTACGCACATACACAGTTAAACTGCCGCCTTTAAAACCCTCAAACAAATCCCAGATCTTATTGGAGTAAACTAACCTTTTCCACAATATATTTAAGTCCCGTCGTTCAATAGTAAATACATTTTATGTCATTATTTGAAGCAGAAGGACCCTCTGAAGGGTCAGATGAATGAGGAGGAGAGTTGGGAAGTGAAACAGAATATTTCTTTCTATTTAATTATAACTGTTTTGATTTAGTTATGTCTATTTAGAATTGGACAAAATTGCTTTGATTTACTCAGTATAGTTTTGATGTGACAATTCAAATGTTTAAAGGGTGAGTCTCCTACAGGACAGATGAGATGGGGGGAGGTGAATGTGTGTTAATTAGACCCTTTGTTCTGAGAGGTTGAAAACTCTGTGTTTTTCCATCATGTGTCAGAGAGGGGGGAGCATGGTTGACCAAATGTATTGAGACAGTGTGACAATTAGGGGTAGAGTCATGTAACTTTGGGAGGTGACGTTTTGTAGGACAAAGGATATTAGCTACGGAGGGGGCAGAAAAACTTTACAGTTGAGAGATACGAGATGGCGCGGGTTGGCGACTATTTCTCCCGTCCGGCCACGTCGTGAATAAATGTGAAGAAATGCCTGAATTCACTGATCTCATGTATGTTTATTAATCAACGGCATGAACACGCAAATGGTAAGAATCCTGCCATTTACAACAGAAGGCATACAGAAGGCCCCTCGGCCAGGGGTGTGCCAGAGCATCCTGTCCAAGTAGGCTGCTCCGTTCCCTCAGGGAAAACCGAGGAGTGGACTCCTTTCCGAAGCGATTCCAAATGGGGTTTACCATCTCTGGGTGGAGACGCCAATCCCCCTGAGGCGGACGATGGCGGGAGAGGGAGTCTGCTGAATGATTGACAATGCCCGGTTGAATCATGGCCCTCAGGCTGCAAGACGGGGGGCGGCTCATCTGAGAAGCCTTTGTGAGGCCCGTAACAACTGGGCGGATTTCGTCCCGCCCTGATGATTGATGTGATACACAGTGGACATGTTGTCCGAACGTACTAGAACATGGCGCCCTGCCACGAAGGGCAGAAAATGGATGAGGGCCAGATGCACCGCCCGCAGCTCCAGCACATTGATGTGCTGCGGCCTGTCCCCTGCAGACCACCGGCCTTGAGCCGTCCTGTGTTGCCACACAGCACCCCAGCCACTCAGGCTGGCATCGTTGGTGAGAACTTTGTGATGTGTGGGTACCACCACCAACAGGACTCCCGCTGACAGAACAGGCCCCAATGTGCGAGAGCACGCATGAACCGACTGGACACTCGGAGGTCAAGCAGCGGGTTGAGCCGGACGGAAGCAGAGCAGCCACCGTTGCAATGGACGCAGCGATAGCAGGCCCAGTGGCACAATTGCCGTCAGGGACGTTAACTTGCCCAGCAGACGCAGAAAAAGGACATAAGGTAGCACACCATTGGCACGGAAGAGAGAGAGAGAGACGAGGCGTAGCACATCGTCGACCCTATGTGGGGATGGTCGAGCAATCATGGAGGCGGTGCCCAATGACACTCCGATGAACAGAGTTCGCTGAGCGGGAACAAGAGAGGACTTCTCCAAGTTGACCTTGAGTCCAAGTTGGGACACATGCTGAAGAAGCGTGGCCGTGTCTCGGATTGCCTGGCCCCTGGACGGTGCGCATATCAGCCAGTCGTCCAAGTAGGGGAACACCTTCACGCCCCTCGATTGCAGGTTAGCAAGTGCCGCCTTCACTACACGTGTGAACACTCTGGGAGAGAGTGACAGTCCGAATGGGAGTACCCTGAACTGCCAGTGGCGACCCTTGTAGGCAAAGCGAAGACATTTCCTGTGCTGATGAGCAATAGGGACGTGGAAGTAAGCGTCCTTCAAATCGATTGACGTGAACCATTCTCCTCGGGCGATCGTCCTCAACACGGCTGACGTAGTCAGCATGCGGATGGGCAACACCAACCGTTACTTGAGACCTCTCAGATCCAAGATGGGGCGTAATCCGCCTGTCTTACTCAAGAAAGAATTCAGAAAGGATATGTCCATTGTTCCGGCTGACGTGACCCTCATGTATAAAGGAGGAGCGTAGCCGGAAACCTGTCTCTTTGAACCTTCTCGCTCTGTCACTCGCGGCGGTGTTTACCGCTGTTCTTCGTCTCCGTATCCGTTGCTGGTGGCCTTTGATCGTATTGATCGGGGCAGAGGGATTTCCCGCCCCCCTTGGCTGCGACGGCTCAGTGTATTTTTCACTTTTTAATTATATGTATAAACGTTGGAGCTCCCCTTCCATCTTTGCATGGTTCCGCTCCTCATCGCTGAGTGAGGATTCAAGTTAGTGAGTACTTATGGTGGGAGTCTGCGACTGTTGACGTAATGCCAACGCTTGCTTGGCTTGTTTTAAAACTCGCTTGTGTGGTACGGTTATGCGTATCTTTTTCTAACTTGTCAGGAGAAGAGTCAGGCTGATTCTCAGATTGCCTTACAGTTGAGCCACTTGCAGGTGTGTGTGATGGCAATACAGACTCAGTTGGGTAATCAAAACCCTAATGCTTCTCAGGCCTCATCAATGACGGATGGGGTTGACAACCCGGGGTTTTGTTGTCCTGTGAGGGCGCGCCGCTCTTATTTGGATGCTACGGCATGTTTCCGTGCATCCACCCAGCTTTTTGTGACTCACGACGGCCCAAATAAAGGGGCTGCTGTATCCAAGCAACGCCTCTCATGTTGGGGATCAGGGAGGTGATTCAGCAGTTGTATCGGGTCTCTGGTCGTCCCCCTCCTCCTGGGGTGCGCAGTCACTCCACCAGGAGTGTGTCTACATCATAGGCAGTTCTGAAAGGAGTGTCTTTGGAGGGCGTTTGTGCGGCTGCTTCCTGGTCGTCTCCTTGCATGTTCTCCAGATTCTACAGTTTGGATTTCACTTCTCCTCATCCATTGGATGTGGTTTGAGGTCCGGTGGAGGCCCTTCTGTGAGGTACACTTTCCCGGGTCTTCGTGGCACGTTTATATATATCTATATATACAGTATATGCATATATATATATATATATATATATATATGCATATATATACAGTATATATATATCTATGCATATATATATATGCATATACATATATGCATATATATATATATATATATATGTATATATATATATATATATATATATATATATATATATGTATGTATGTATGTATGTATGTGTGTGTGAGTGTGTATGTATGTATCTCGATGGCTTTTCACCATGTGAGTTTGCACCGGTCGGTCGCTGCAGGTCCCGGGGTCATTGCGCACACCGGAGGAGAGGGGCGTCGCTTGGTGACATTTGAGCGGGTCGAAAAAAGACAGAACTCCTGACAATCTCACGACTCTAGCTGGATTCTGAAGTATTCGGTTTAGGTGAACGGTATGGGATTTTTAATAGGTTTTAGGTGAATTAATGAGTACACACTCACACGCACGCACATAGGCACACACACACTCGCACATGCACATATTAACACACATAAAAAAAAAAATTAAAAAAAGAGAGAGCGCAATGATGATGACATGTTGAACTCTTTCTCTCACAGCGCCTTCTTTTATTTTATTTTATAAAAGCCCCTCGAACGCTTCCACTTTTTCACCGGCATTCGGGTGGACGTGCTAAATACTTAAGCTAATGCTAGCACTTTTGCCAGTTTTAAACACGGAAACACTTATCGCTATCTTCGGGTGGCGACAGACCTGTACAGGACACTGTGTGTGACTTTGCAGTACGTTCCCGAAGCCGATTAGCTGGTGCGAACAAATGTATTTATTTATTTTTAAACGTTGGTGAAATGTGAATGTGCGGATTTTAGGTGTGCCGCACCTTGTCACAGCGCACTCATCCATCCCCGCCTGTGTGAATTACATTGACTATAAGGTGCAATCGCACCGACAGAAAATGCTCAACCCTGGTGTTTAATGTAACACTAGCCAACATGTCTGCGGTGTGGGCACATTTCAATGTATATTGTGCTTGGTTAAAATGGCAGTGCTAAATACATATTTTATAATAATATAATTTTAATTAATTATAATAAATGCAATTTTTTTTTCGCCTTTTCTGTTTTCGGCCAAGCATTTTTCATTTTCGGTTTTGGCCGACCATTTTTATTTTGGTGCTTCCCTAAATATATATCCCTAAATAAAAAAAGTAAAAATAAATATTTATTTATATATTTACATGTATATTAACATTTATTTTCATGTATATTTTTATTTTGGAATCTTAATTTTTATTTTTGTTTGTATTTTTACATTTATTTTATTTACGGATATATATATATATATATATATATATATATATATATATATATATATATATATATATATATATATATATATATATATACATACATACATACATGTGTGTGTGTGTGTGTATGTACACACACATTTATTTTGTATTTAATTTTTGAATTATATTTTTTTATATCCGTTTTTATTTTCACTTTTAATAATTAATTAATTTATTTATTTATTTTTTGCAATTTTGGTCCTCCATACCTCTACTAGGTAGTAGTTGATTTACAAATAACTTCAGAATATGCAAACAAAATTTATAGTTTTATAAATATACATACATATATACATTTATATACATATTTTAACAGAAACACAATTTTTTTTGTAAATAACTTGTGATTTCAAATCCATATTTTGTTTGATTACATAAAAACACTTCTGCTTCTGCTTCTCTCCATACACCCATTGACATTGTTTTATTGGCCGTTGCTAATTTCTGGTCTTTCCAGTCTGCTGTGAGCCAAAAACAAGGAAAACATTGTCACGCCCAGGCAGGAAGTGGGTGTGTTTGTTTGAACATTTGAGTCTAGTCACTTTTCTCAACATATCAGAGCACAGAGAGAAAGTCACATCAGTGCAAATTATTTTACCAACTAAAGTTCTTAGCTTTATTCATTTTGTAGTCTCTCAAACAACAACATGTTTATTGTCTTGCTGGTTTTAGGTGTCGTTGTAGGAACTGCTTACATTTACCATCAGGTTATTGTGAAGGGGAAACAATGCACAAGCAAAGCAAAGCTGCATGGGAAGACTGTGATTGTGACCGGTAAGAAGACAATTGACTTTGGCTTAAAACTATAGAAGTGACTTCAAATGTCTATAAGGGTTTACAGGTCAAAACTTAATATTGTGTTATTGTTGGAATGCTGCCACCAAATGAGTGTTTCTTGTGTCAGATTAAAGACCATTTTTATGTGACAATTTTCCTTGAGTATGATTGTTAAGAATGTCGTTCTAGGTAGCAACACGGGCATTGGAAAAACAACAGCAATAGACTTGGCTAAAAGAGGAGCCAGAGTTATTCTGGCTTGTCGTAGTCTGCAGAGAGGAGAGGCTGCTCTTGCAGATGTCAAGAGGGTAAGGAAAATCTGTCATGTTTTGTTTTGCAGACACATGACTTGCATTTTTTTTTCTTTAAATGACTACATTGAGAGTGCATGCATACACTGTAAAGGAATAGTTTTGATGATATATTTCAATTATGTAAAAAATATTTTGTATTCTGCACGTGCAGTATGTGTGTATTGAGTGAAATACTCTAAAACTTGTTTTATTGGCTCTGAAAGGAGAGTGGGAGCAATCAAGTTGAGTTCATGCAGTTGGATCTGGGGAACCTTAAGTCTATTCGCAGCTTTGCCGAAAACTACCTAAGAAGTGAAACCAGATTAGACATTCTCATCAACAATGCAGGTAAGGGCACTAATTGCACTTACTACTTCTGAAGATTCTCACCAAAATTGGGTCTGTTTTGTGCAATAGATCTTGGTTATGAAAGACTGTGATGGGAGTGGCTTAATTATACTCTAGGTGGTCTTCCAGCAAGCCGTGTTAAGTACACATGCATATATTGTTTCCTAATTGTTGTGTTATCTATTGTTACTCATTCAATCCCAGCCATTTTCACTGAAGCAACCCCCTTCGCTCCCGGCTGTTTTACTGGATTTTGACTGATTTTGCAAGGCCCACAGAATATTCTGTTCTATTGCTCGGAAAACATGGAACCTACCAAAAGAAAGATTAGAGTCTTTTGTATATTTATATCTGTTTCCGTTTTGCAGCAATTAACATTAGAATAAGGTTAAGTTTCATCATTATTCACAAACCTTTGGGCTGTACTTTTTTTTCCATCTCAATTGTGTTGTACGTTCACTAACACAACACTACATGACATCACCCTCCACACTTTCCCACCCCAACACTCCACACTGAAGGGAAGATACAAGCTAAAAGGCGCAGGTGCATTTCGGAGTTTAAAGTGTTTTTTTTTTTTTTTTTTTTACATCATGCATGCTCCACCAATGCCCAGATGAGTAAAGAGAGCCCTGACTTTTTTAACTGTAACTGCGTCAATCAGCTTGTATCTTCCCTTCAGTGTCTGGACGTTGACCTGTGTGTGTCCCAAAATGGCCGTTAGCGCAACCATTTTGGCAGCATAAAAACATGTCTGCCACTTTGAGCAATTAACAATGATTAACAGCTGTTGTGGACTAGCTGCCACAACGAGAAAAGGCAAAAAAAGGATCGAGCATGCTCCAGCCTACCAAAAGAGGAACCAATGCGTAGCCAATGTTGCATTTTGTACATGGTGGCTAAATCAGCCGATGTTAACTGTTACCACACGCAAAATATGGGGGACATAATCTGTTTTGTTCATTTGTGCTGCTACGGTTTAATAAATATTACAGTTAAATTTTATAACTGACCAACAGCATAAAGAAGACTTTTTATGGCATAAATGACGGCGGCTGCGGCTGATTTAGCAGCTGCTAAGTTGCTAACGTACATAAATAAAACTGCAAGACTTGCAAGAAACTGCTAACTTCTATGGCATTTTGACCACACATAAAGGGGAAATACATCTGGATTGTACAAACTTGTAAAGCCATTGTATGATCAGATTTGAAAGCACTCACCGGCAAGAGAGGAGGTAATTCCACGTAGCACAAAAAGCCCTCCTGACACTTCATCGGCAATCCAACATTACCACCCCACGCATGGATATCATGTCCTTTTCATCAAAGTGATTGTCGCTTTTGGGCGGAAAGTTGATGAATAAACGCTAGTTTACGCCCAATTCACACTGGCTGCGGTACGGCCATCGTGCGTTTTCCGTACGGCCGCCGCACGGACTGCAATTCACACTGTGTGCGTTGCGTGAGCTGTCCGTGTCCGTAAATCTGCACCCGCCAGACCACAAGATCACGGGGGTTCACGCTG
>NC_135436.1:5360000-5362500 GCF_051991255.1 Vanacampus margaritifer | reverse complement strand
GGTTTGGGGGCCTGGGGGCGGCTGGAGCTGGGTTGGGGTGGATGGCGGGGGTGGATGGGGGTAGCGGGGGCTGTGGACCGGTGAGGTGCCTGGCGGGCCTGCACTGCCCTGTCCTGCTGTGTTGGGTTGGGGGCGCGGGCCATGTTGGGGTGGGGGGCGCTCCTGCTCCTGGGTTTGCTCTCCAGCCGGTAGCCCCTGCGGGGCACGGGGGTCGTCCTTTGGCGCTGCCGCGGCCTGGGGGGCCCTGAGGTGTTGCGCTTGCTCTGTCCTGGCAGGGGTCGACGGCTCCCCTCTTTGGTGGAGATTTTCATGCATGCCAGATCCACCACACCAGCATCTATCGAAACTCAGACACAATCTGCTTCTTCCTCAGGTCATTGAATCGGTGGAGGCTGGTGTCTGTGGGTCTCACTCTGCTTCGTCTGTCCTTCCTTCCTTTCCTCAGTCTCTCCTTTGGTCTCTTGAGGTCTCCCTGATTTGTTGGAATTTAGATGTCTCTGGGGTTGGTGAAGGACTCTGGTTGGTGGCCTGGTGGGTGGTGTCTGGTCGGTGCTGGATTTCACTTTCCTTTCTTTTCTTTGGTCCTTCCTCGGGTCTCCTGACGGCCTCACGACTCTGGCTGGAAGTGTTCGGTTTAGGTGAACGGTATGGGATTTTTTAATAGAGGCCTTAGGAACCCGGGGCCCTGCCACCAATGAGCTTTCCAACCACCTCAGTGACTTCGACCCCAGAGATAGGGTAGCCCACCTCAGAGTCCCCAGTCCCTCAAAGGAAGACGTGTCGGTGGAATTGAGGAGGTCTTCGAAGTATTCTCCTCATCTCCACTATAGAGTACACAGTGTTAATGGCACACTACTTTCCTCTCCTGAGACACCGGATTGTGGACAAGAATTTTTTTCAAGCCGTCCGCAAGTCGTTTTCCATGGCCTCACCGAACTCCTCCCATGTCCGAGTTTTTGCCTCAGCGACCGCCATAGCTGCATTCCGCTTGGCCAGCTGGTACCTGCCAGGAGCCTCCGGAGTCCCACAGGCCAAAAAGGCCTAATAGGACTCCTTCTTCAGCTTGACGGCATCCCTTACCACTGGTGTCCACTAGCGGGTTTGAGGATTGACGCCACGACAGGCACCAACCACCTTACGGCCACAGTTCCGATCGGCCGCCTCAACAATGGAGGTGCGGAACATGGTCCAGTCGTACTCAATGTCCCTCGCCTCCCTCGGGAAAAGGGAGAAGTTCTGCCGGAGATGGATGTTGAAACTTTTTCTGACAGGGGATTCTGCCAGACGTTCCCAGCAGACCCACACAATACGTTTGGGTCTGCCAGGTCGGACCAGCATCTTACCCCGCCATCGGAGCCAACACACCACCAGGTGGTGATCAGTTGATAGCTCGGCCCTAGTCTTCACCCGAGTGTCCAACACATGCGGCCGCAAATCCGATGACACGACTACAAAGTCGATCATCGAACTGCGGCCTAGTGTGTCCTGGTGCCAAGTGCACATATGGACACCCTTGTGTTTGAACATGGTGTTTGTTATGGCCAGTCCGTGGCGAGCACAGAAGTCCAATTACAAAACACAGCTCGGGTTCTGATCGGGGGGGGGGGGTGTTCCTCCCAATCACGGCCCTCCCCTATGAGTTCCGGATATGCAGTGTGTGTATATATATATATTTATATAATGCATTGCGTGGCACAGTTAAGTTAAGTTATTTGGACGTTAATCCATGTCCTTTGTGTTTGTATTACCAGTAGCTGAATGTGTGTCGTATTCAGCACGTTTGTTTGATTTATGTTGGTCTATGTTTTTATTTTTTAAATTATTCAACAAACTGTAATATTAGGTTGTGTGTAAAATAATACAAGTTGTACAAGTTGCATTGCTCATCTGAAGATTTCTTGTGAAATTAAAAAATTTATAGATTTTTATTTTTTATTTTGGCCGTCTGACTAATTGGGCCGACATTACTGGCAAAGAGGATTAAACCCCTTTGCTGTACGTTTGACACCTCTGCTTTAACTCCATCATGATCCAACGCTGCCCGCATTTGTCTGCTTGGTGTTGGTTGGGAAATGTCTGCAGTTTCCTGCTGGAATGTGAATTCTAGTTGTTGATTAAGTGTGGAAATTTTGTACGCTAACTTTATCAACACATTTGTCTGTATGCTCTGCACGCAAGGTAAATGAGGTGTGACAAAAGCAGGTTTGTTGCCACAAGCGTTGTTTTGTAAAGGTAAGGCAGTCTGCAACTATGAATTAACTACATAGCTGAGATTCTATCCGAGCAAGTCAGGTTTGTTCAAGCGAAGAAGTTAATGCTTTGGCTGCCTGAAGTCCAGACAGCACTTGAAAGTCTGTGAAAAAGGAATTATCTGCAAAACCTGTTTGAAAACACACCAGAAAAAATTGAAAAAAGTAGGCTATGTAACACACAAACATTAAGTATAATTCAGTAGCCTGACTATGAAACGTTTGAGTAAACAATAAATGTCATTATATTA
>NC_135436.1:5340000-5355000 GCF_051991255.1 Vanacampus margaritifer | reverse complement strand
TCTCATCCACCCCCGAGGCCCTGCCACCGAGAAGCTTTCCAACCACCTCGGCGACTTCGACCCCAGAGATAGGGGAGCCCACCTCAGAGTCCCCAGACCCTGCTTCCTCAAAGGAAGGCGTGTTGGTGGAATTGAGGAGGTCTTCGAAGTACTCTCCCAACCGGTTCACGACGTCCCGAGTCGAGGTCAACAGCACTCCGTCTCCACTATACACAGTGTTAACGGTGCACTGCTTTCCTCTCCTGAGACGCCGGATGGTGGACCAGAATTTCCTCGAAGCCGTCCGGAAGTCGTTTTCCATGGCCTCACCGAACTCCTCCCATGTCCGAGTTTTTGCCTCAGCGACCGCCAAAGCCGCATTCCTATTCCCATTCCTAGCTGCATATATATATATATATATATATATATATATATATATATATATATATATATATATATATGTATATATATATATATATATATGTATATATATATATGTATGTACAATATAACCTTTGTATGACTTAAAAAAGTCTGACTAGTTGATGCAAACAGTGAAGTTTGTTCTTTTGGCAAGCTTGTTGTAAAGTTATTTTAAACATTTAAATTAATGTAATAATAAATAAAGATCGTCAATAATCTTGTAAATTATGTTTTACCATTCAAAGTCTATCTCCATGGAGGCCACCATTCTCGAGTGACATCAGATTGAAGCCGATCAGTGAAGTCTGGGTTATTTTTATTCTGATTATTACAACATATATAATTAGATCTATGAGCAGTTCAGATTATGGATGTATGGGTAACATATCGTCTCAGGAGAGGAAAGCAGTCCGCTATTAACACTGTGTAGTGGAGATGGGGTGCTGCTGACCTTGACTCGAGACGTCGTGATTCGGTGGGGAGAAAACTTCTAAGACCTCCTCAATTCCACCGACAAGCCTTCCTTTGAGGAAGCAGGGTCTGCGGACTCTGAGGTGGTCTCCCCTATCACTGGGGTCGAAGTCACTGAGGTGGTTGGAAAGCTCTTCGGTGGCAGGGGGTGGATGAGATCCGCCCGGAGTTCCTAAGGGCTCTGCATGTTGTGGGGCTGTCGTGGTTGACACGCCTCTACAACATCGCGTGGACATTGGGGACAGTGCCTCTGGATTGGCAGACCGGGGTGGTGGTGCCTTTTTAAGAAGGGGGACCAGAGGGTGAGTGAATTGGATAGCAATGAGTCCATTAGTCCCAAGTCAACCTTAACATCTGCAGAAACCACCAGGACAGAATGAGTCAGAGAGACCTTATAATGAACTCATTTCAGAAGCTGTGATTTTGAAAATGTTCATCACTTCCCAGCTTTAAATGTTTTTTAACTGCAGAACTACAGACCATGTAGTTCTTTTTTTGTATGCAACAGCTCAAATGACTTGCTTACAGGATCCAGTGTTCATAACTGCACAGTTGAACTTTTATTTTTCTTTGCCGTAGATTAAAAAATACATTATTGGATAGGCGTCAGGAGAGTTTATTCTGCTCTATGTAGTCTGTAAACAAATACAGTGCAGCTCAGCCTTTAGCTACCAGACATCATGCTGTAGCTAGAAAAATGCTTTTTGGTGGTATGTCAAACTCATTTGAAACTGTGTTTGAAAATCTAACAATGTAACATGTATTTTTACACGCTATTTTTAAACAAAAACTAGATGAAATCATTTCTGGAGAAATTGCACGTGAATACTGATTTAAAATGATTTGGAATTATATTAAATTATATTTTACAATATTGAATGATCTTGAAGGGTTGTAGTAAAAATGCATGCATTGAATGATGTGGAATGATATTGAATGATATTTAACTCATTAAGGCCGAAAGCGCCTGGCAAAACATGCCTCTAAAACCTATGGGTGACTTTTGAGTCCCCCCGAAAACCTGAAGTTTTTCTGGAAATTCAACAATTTTAAAAATAATTGATATCTCAGCTCCTGAAGCAGATAGAAACAATTCCAAAAATAATTTTAGAGCTTACAGTTGTGGCGTTGACATAAATTTATTATAAACCTTCAATAGATATATATTTTTAAATCAACAAACAAGTTGGAATAACCTCGGGGGATCGGGGTAAGTCAATGTCGACTCGTTACACTGATTCGAATTACTCCCGCGCCGTCGTCAATCGCGTCATTTCTCCCGCGGATCTGCATCAACCATAAACGCTCAAATAACATTCCAGGACATGCTATGAGGCCCATGTCACCCTATCGTGCATGTTCTGATGCATTTCATTGGCTAAGGAACCAATAATTGGTCAAAACACAACAAAATGACATCCGCTCTCCCGGGTTTCAAGAGAAAAGAGCGCAGGTGCGCTCCCAGCTTTAACGGTCGAAGCGCGGCCACGCGCTCCCGGCCTTAATGGGTTAATTATATGGAACTAGCAGTAATTATACGGGTGTGCAATATTTGAGCGAAGAAAGTGAAATTTCTTTTGCTGCCATTCGCAGCAGACTCCCCACACGCACGCGCCCGAATCACATAGGTCACATATTTGGTTTTCTTAATGGCGTATTGCACCAAAAATGATTTGCATGCCCGTCGAGGTTTACCAAGCCCCTTGCAGATGAGCTACTAGTGAAGTTCGCCAAAGTAAACTCCCGCAAACCCCGTTCCCTCCCATCTGCCATTCATGGGCACTGTGACTGAAGAAACATCATGAAGATTAATTTAACACTTCTTGCTGCAACTTCAAAATAAAAGTGCCTACATTTATTGCTGTCAGGACAGCCCTATCGTGACGAGGTGCAACAACAGTGCAAGTCAATGAAACTGTGTGCATATGACATTTGTGTCTGTCAACGAACACACGTCAGTTTTTTCCCCCTACTTGATCTGTTGGGGCGACGGAGAATTTTAATCCCCGCATACGGCCTAACATTTAAGACCCAAAGAACAAAATTATGTTTTTTCAAGACTTTTTAAGGTATTGTTTTCAAATTCGTAAATTTAATGCTTTTAAGATTTTTTTAAGACCCCGCGGGAACCCTGTTCATTCTTAATTTAACTTCTATAAAATGGATCATTACTGCAACTAGTATTGTCACGATACCAACTGTTTGACTTCAATACTATACCTGCGTGGTCACTCTTTTTAAGAAGGGGGACCGGAGGGTGTGTTCCAACTATAGAGGGATCACACTCCTCAGTCTCCCAGGTAAGGTCTATTCAGGGGTGCTGGAGATGAGGGTCCGTCGGGAAGTCAAATCTCGGATTCAGGAGGAGCAGTGTGGTTTTCATCCCGGCCGTGGAACAGTGGACCAGCTCTACACCCTCGGCAGGGTCCTCGAGGGTGCATGGGAGTTCACCCAACCGGTCCACATGTGCTTTGTGGACTTGGAGAAGGCGTTTGGTCGTGTCTCTCTGGGAGTCCTGTGTGGGGTGCTTCGGGAGTACGGGGTACCAAGCCCCCTGATACGGGCTATTCGGTCCCTGTACGACCGATGTCAGAGGTCCGCATTGCCGGCAGTAAGTCAAATTAGTTTCCTGTGAGGGTTGGTCTTTGCCAAGGTTGGCCTCTATCACCGATTCTGTTTGTAACTTTTATGGACAGAATTTCTAGGCGCAGCAGATGCGTTGAAGAGGTCCAGTTTGGTGGCCTCAACATTGCATCTGTGCTTTTTGCAGATGATGTGGTGCTGTTGGCTTCTTCAAGCCGTGATCTCCAGCTCTCATTGGAGCGGTTCGCGGCCGAGTGTGAAGCGGATGGGATGAAAATCAGCACCTCCAAATCCGAGACCATCATCCTCAGTCGGAAAAGGGTGGAGTGCCCTCTCCGGGTCGGGGATGAGATCCTGCCCCAAGTGGAGGAGTTCAAGTATCTTGGGGTCTTGTTCACGATTGAGGGTAGGTTGGAGCGGGAGATCGACAGGCGGATCGGTGCAGTGTCTGCAGTGATGCGAGACGCTGTATCGGTCCGTTGTGGTAAAGAAGGAGCTGAGCCGAAAAGCAAAGCTCTCAATTTACCGGTCAATCTACGTTCCTGCCCTATTGTCACAAGCTGTGGGTTGAAATGAGTTTCCTCCACAGGGTAGCCGGGCTCTCCCTTAGAGATAGGGTGAGAAGCTCGGTCATCCGGGAGGGACTCAGTGTCGAACTGCTACTCCTCCGTGTTGAGAGGAACCAGTTGAGGTGGCTCGGGCATCTGGTTTGGATGCCTCCTGGAAGCCTCCCTGGGAAGGTGTTCCGGGCATGTCCCACCGGCGGGAGGCCCCGGGGACGACCCAGGACACGCTGGAGAGACTACGTCTCTCGGCTGGACTGGGAACGCCTTGGGATCCCGTCGGAGGAGCTGGCTGAAGTGGCTGGGGAGCTGCTAAAGCTGCTGCCCCCGCGACCCGACCCTGGAAAAGCGGTAGATGATGAATGGATGGATATTTTTTGTCAATGCTATTATGTAATATAACTAGTGTTATTTGCTTTCAGGAGGCAACACTGGTATTGGCAAAGCTACAGCTCTGGAATTGGCCAAGAGAGGTGCCAGGGTCATTTTAGCCTGCCGTAACAAGAAGAAAGCTGAAGCTGCTGTGTTTGACATTCGCCGAGTAAGGAACTGCTACACTTTTATGCAAGTAATTAACATATTTTTACTGTGAAATGCAATGCATTGCATTGAAGGATGTTATTTTGTCTGTCTAAATAAACATACTTTTGAATATTTAACATTTTGACAGTGTCAATCGAAAGTAAAAGTAATCAAATTTTGATGGATTTTCACTCAAAGCCTCACAGCCTTCTTGTTTTCTAGAAGAGTGGGAACAATCAGGTTGTGTTCATGCAGTTGGATCTTGCAAGTTTTCAGTCTGTACGCAGTTTTGCTGAAACCATCTTGGAAACTGAGCCCAGAGTGGACATTCTTATCAACAATGCTGGTAAGATTGCTCAAGTACATCAAATGATCACATTTCACAGAACCGTCTACAAAGAGCTATTCTTGAATTTTGCATTCACGTAATAAAACCCCAAAACAACACTAGACTTTAAATGCTTAAGAACGTTGTCATAGCTTTATGGGTCAAAACTATCTAGACAACAAAATGTGTGGCTTGTTTGGAACTTGTTTTTTTTTGTATTGTTTTTGTTTTTTGATTTGTTATTGAAAACTTTGAAAATTACAAATAAAACATTGGAGAAAACTACCTAGACAACAAAATGTGTGGTTTGTTTGGGACTCAAACACTCTGAAAGTTTGTACAGGGAGTCCTCGAGAGTTACAACGTGCGCGACCTACAACGTTTTGACTTAACGACGCCCGTGCCTTGTTCGTAGCAGCTTCGTTTTTGTTTATTTAAAGTAATGTTGTTGCTCCAGCAACGGACGTACATCGAGCAGGCGCATCACATTTCCGTGTTTACATTTCCATTAGCTCCGCTTTGTCGTCCGTCAGCAATAAATGTCCGTGCAAAAACACAAAATATTGGTTCTGGCATCTTCCGGGTGGCGCAAGTATGTTTAAAATTACTGTACAAAGTGTTTTGATGTAAATTTCGACTTTAGTGGGGAAATCCGACCAACGTGGAAATTCGGGCTACGGCGCTTGCATAAGAACGAAACTCGTTCGTAACTCCTTTACAAAAGCTGTAAAATCTTTTTTTCTTTCTTTTTTCCCCTCCTCCATTTTATTTTGGGTTTTTGCCTACCAGGAATCAGGTCAGCTATCACAACAAGCGTGACAGTCTAACCGTGCAACCATCCGCAGCTCGGATATTTTGCAGGGTTGGGGAATCCAGGTCCAGAAAGTAAAAACCCTGCCACAGATTGGCTTTAGCTTAAGTGCTTCTACGAGCTCGTCTCCACCTGCTGATTAGAAGCACCTGTGGCTAAAGCCAAACTGTTTCAGGGGTTTTCATTTCTGGACTTGGATTCCCCAACCCTATTCGTGAGGTGCCAGCTGAGCAGCATCTTTTGTTTGGTTGTCTTTGACCATGCGAGTGATGCCACATAAATAGTCCAATTTGGTTTTCAACGCACAGCCACTGCGAGCTGCACCCACCTTCTTCTGTTTTTTTTCTTCTTTCTCCTTTTTTTTTTTCACCTGCAAATCATTCGACGCACCCCCTTTCCCCTAGCTGTTACGAGTTTTAAGTGCAAGAGCAGAATATACCAGAGCATTCAAAGTTGGTGCATATCAAATTTGGGTAGCAACCTCCAACTTTGTGCGTTTCATAAGGTCCGCCAAATTTCCGTAGTTACTACCCGTTTAGATTCCCAGTTCGTTCTCATAGTTCCCATTTATTTTCCTTCATTCTTTTAACTTCCCCGTAGTATGGAAACCCTTTGTTGTCCATATCGGTTATTACAAAGGTATTAACCTATTTTCTGGTCAAATCAATCAAATAATTTTTTTCATTATTTATCCACTTCTCTAACTGAAAAACAGACGTGGTGCCCCTAGAGGTGCTCAGGTTTAGTGGAGGCATTAGTTCTGAGTCGCTATTAAATAAATCTTCTTTTTTGAGCAATCCCATTTACGCTACATTTATTAGACATGCACCTTAAACTGTGAACTACTTGCACTTTTTGTTCAAATTTTTAAGACTTAAAAAAACAACTTTAAAATTCACAAATTTTAATAGCTGGTTAATAGACATTTTCTTAAAGGCTTGAAATGAAGTCAAGATGTTAACTTGAGTAGACAGTACAATATATAGATATTATGTAGTACAAAGGTTATGCCACGAACTTCCAGTTTAAAGGATTAAACTTGGGTTCAGCGGGTCCATCTATAGCTATGCAAAATGACTGAACTCTTCAAAAGGTACGCAAGGCAAATATTTGGCTAAACGTCATGAGTAGTATTATTCAAGCAATTTCGTCCATCTCAATACATGAGTTCATTGTTGATTTATGGTATCATAATAAATAAAATTGTCATTTAGAAGCTGCATTTTTATTTACTTTTGTTGTCCTTGTGAAATATTGTGCTGTATTATGATAGATAAAAAAAGCAGAAGTCAGGAAGGGGCAAATACTTTTCACTGCATTGTATATTTTTCAGGTCTGATGGGTTCTGGATGCACAGAGGATGGTTATAGCATGGCGCTTGGGGTCAACCATCTTGGTCACTTCCTGCTCACTAACCTTCTCCTGGAAAAATTGCAGCAATGTGGACCCAGTCGCATCGTAAATGTGTCCGCTCTTCTCCACCGGCTTGGCAATATTCATTTCTCCTTGATGGCTTCCAAACAAGATTTGGAGACAGACTTTTCGATCTGGCACACATTTCAGGCCTACTGCGACAGCAAGCTGTGTAATGTGCTGTTCACCAGAGAACTTGCTAACAAGTTGGAGTGCTCAAGAGTAACTTGCTACAGTCTCCACCCAGGTAAGTGAAGCTTGCACTTGTGCACTACTGTGATCTTTGTTTGATTCTATTTGAACAAAATCATGGCGGTTCACCTCTTATCCAATTACAGTGGAACCTCGACTTGTGAATTACCTTCTTTTTTTTTTACCAACTTTTCAAGTTACACACACAATTTTTGTAGAAAATCTGCCTTTAGTAACGTACATTATGCAAACCGTCTCAGCATGGATGAACGGACAGATCAGTGTTGTGCTTCTTACGATACATGACCATCATTGGCTCTGTGTTAACTCATTGCGATATTGTGCTCTTTCTTTTTTTTTTTTTTTACTCTTAATTAGACCTCAGATTGACTTAAAGGTAATGTTTGGCTGTAAATGCCCCAAAACCCCCACATAAAACTTGATGTCTCCTCCGTGGCAGCAAATATAAAGCTGTCATATGTGCAGCCGGAAAGTTTGGTTACCCAAAACCTGGTGCGGAGTGAGTTCACCTTAGGGGATGGTTGCACCAGCCTCCTGAGAAGGTGTGAAGGGCCTATACTAGATGTGGAAGGAAAACATAGTGAGCACAAAAACAGATGAACAAATCTGCCAAATCCAACATGCCATCTAACTTCAGACAATAAAGAACTTTAAAATAACGCCCAATTCACACTGACTGCGGAGCAGACGCGGAGCGTCTACGGACTGCAATTAACACCGCGTGTGTTGCGTGAGCTGTATGTGTCCGGAAATCTGCACCCGAGAGACCACAGGATCTCGGGGGTTCACGCTGGAGAGTTGACTTCACGCGATAACAATCGCGTATATAGAGTCCTATTTGTAAACAATAGCCACACTTGCCCGTCTATATGATTTTCTGCTATTATTTCTGGGACTTCAACCATGGCTTTTCTACCATGGGTAAGTACGTTTTGTGTTTAAATAGTGTTATTTTGTAATGTTTTATATATTCTGAGCTCTTTTTGTCTTTTAAATGTCCGACTCATATCAAGCTATGTAGTTAGCTAGCTTCCCTTCCAAGAGTTCACAAACGGTTTTATTTTGAAATATACCGGCTCTATACCTTGATGCCGACGCCTGACTTCCTGTTTGGCTCGTGTAATTTCTTAAACTTCATGAAAATCCGCATGCGCAATCCGGAAAAAATAGAAAGCTTGCGGAAACCTCCGCATCCATCTGCACCGCATACGCACCGCACTGCACCTGGTGTCAATTGACACGCAGACTCAATGCTTTCTATTCCTTGCAGCGTCTGTACGGATGCCGCTCCGCTTCTGTTCCGTCGTTAGTGTGAATTGGGCGTGAGGGTGTATCCACACAGTGGTTCATACATCTTGCGTCAGGCGCTCTTGTCTCGAGCAGAAACAGAATTTATTCAGCTGACACATAATGATTTAAAATTTCCCATTTTACATCTTACTTTTGATATGCTTTGCTGTATTTACCAATAATTGATGACAGTGATACCTGTAAACAACAAAATACAAGTTTAATGCATTAAACTTCATCAACAACTACTGTACGCATATCAATTCCAAATACTGTAATGTTCAGCTGGACTGAAATTCAAAACATTTATTTGCAAAACCTAAATATTTGTAGCAAATTAATATTCCAATCACTAGCTACATTTAATGATTTTTGTTCTTGGCAGGGATTATCTACACTGAATTATGCCGCAATATTAGCCTGTGGCAGCAGATCCTGATAATTCCCTTTGCCAAGCTTTTTTTTCTGGACCCTAAGGGTGGCTCCCAGACCACCCTGCACTGTGCCCTCCAGGAGGGCATCGAGACGCTTAGTGGGCGGTACTTTTCCAGCTGTGCTCTGCAACAGGTGGGACACAAAGGGCAAGATGATGCCCTGGCAAAGAAGCTATGGGAGGTCAGTGAGAGATTGACAGGATTAACATGATAAAGTTCTGTATGATAGCTCTGTGCATCATTATCTGCTGTCTACCTCTATACTTATCTACACTGTTGGAATAAACAACGAAATGTTGCAATAAACAATGATTTCTTGCTAATGATATTTTAATGTTTACAATTTAAATACTGGTGTGATTTATATGCTAATGGTATTAGTTTTTGACTGAGACACACACACACACATAAACACTCACACACACACATATATATATATATATATATACATACATACATACATACATACATACACACACACACATAAATGAAATGAAATGTTCTACTGACCAGATGAGGAAAATATTAAAATTAAATGGCGTTTGGATTTTGATGTTTTTGTAATTGCAAATTTTATATCTAAAGCTTGGAAAAGAAAACACAATATTTTTGTTGTAAGTTTTTGTTGGTTTAATTCATTTATTTTTGGTCCTGGTACCAGGTTATTTTGGTTGTTTGGTGTTTTGTAAGCCCATGTGGGCTGGGTGTGCTATGGTATGCATGACACAACAATAAAAATACTGTATATGCAAAGTGCATGTGTATATATTTTTTTACAGTATGTATAAATACATAATGTGCAATCAAGCCCAAAATTATTCATATCCCCGGCAAGATTTTATTTAAAGTTACTTCAAGCAGTAAGTTTTTTCCTGGAATGGCAATGACACCAGTGTCTCCCAGAAGATAATAGGATGTTGTACAAGAGGCATCACTGAGAAAAAAATATTTATCAGATTTTATATACCTTTGAACAAAAAGTGGCATGTCCAAAATTATTCATACCCTTCGCCAAAATTAATAGATATCTGGGCTTGACTGTATATGTATAATATTGGCATGTTATGGGAAATTGGATGTATGTATGTATGCAGAGGTGCACGTTAGCGGTACGTATGCATACTGAAAATATTCATGTACATGTACTACATTCCAGATTTGCTTGTGTCATTACGCGTTTGTGTGCTGAGTATTTTTCAGTTTAGTCAGCCTGACTCCGCTCAGGCCAGCCTCCAGTCAAAGTCAAGCCACGATTTCTTCAGAGGGGCAACTTCAAGGCCTATAGCTTAATGCCCATCTTTGTACATTAGATAATATGCCTAAGATGTCACTTGTGAAGAAACTCAAACTGTGCTTTCAGTAAATGTACAATATGTACAGTAACGTGTCTAACAAGTCAACATGTTGTGTTCTTCCCCCACATCCTTTTTTGGGTCATTTTTAAATCATTCTTATGTATGTTTTTAATCTTGTTTTGTTTTGTTTAGTTGTATTCATTTTTTCCTTTCGGACACATTATTACAGGTTACATCGATCACATAATATAATTTGCAACATTGACATCCGAAAGAAGGGCTGACGGATAGAAGCCGTGGCTTATTAGTATCATCGATATCATCGACCATCGATTTTTACTATACGCATCAGTCATATTCATTGATTATGATAGTCATTGATTCATATCGTTATCAATCCCAGACTTAAGTCTGCACACTCCTTGCTCTGTTCATCTTGAGTAATGTCTGTGTGTAAGTTGCAGCTAGTACCAATCATTTGGAATTGGTAAATCGATTCCCGGACGCCACCAACAGGCCCACCCAACCAGGCAAGCAGCCAAGGCGAGCGCATGCTCGTTCACCAGTAGCGTCTTCGCTGACCTTGGATCAGCATTCACACATGTTTTGGCTTCCAGAAGAGTAGATCGGCTTGCATTCTGCCCATTGTGTCCACAGCCATGTTCACTCCATTCTGGTCAGTTCAGCCATTACTGTTGCCACCATCCGATGATGCTTAGATCTTGATACTCCTGAGCGCTCACCAAGGCCAGCCCACCCGACGGAGTAGCCCCCGCTAGCCACATCCCGGAACCATGTTCACCAACCCCATTGTAATTATTTACAGCAGATACATTGCAGCAAGCATTTTGACTGATCTTTCAAGGTCCACAGAAAATTTTGTGTTTGAACTATGGAAACACACATACTACCAAATGAAATATTGAACTCTCATCTTTCATTAGAAAAAAAAGTTAGTTTCTACCTTATTCCGTTTTTCAGTAATCAACAATAGAAAATGGTTAATTTCACCCACATGCTCTGTTTTGAAACAAAATACGGAGAAATCAAGCTTTTTGTGAAACGATATTATTTCATGCACTCTAGTGAATTTGACACCTTTTTTTCCCATGAATGATGCCACAAACACCTAAACAGTGCTTTACTTCTGTAAAACACTACCACCAACAATGAAAAAGTGTTTTTTGATAGCAAAATACGTTTATTTACATTCAACAGTGTAACAATTTGACAACAATTTGGCAAACTATTTACAAATGTATGCACCTGTGGTACTAATTACAATTGTGTGAATTTTTCAACTACAGTTTTTCTTTTTGTAACACTCCCCTGCGTGCAAGGGGACACAGCAGGATTTGCACAACAGATTAGTTTCACTGCGATTGCCCCTTCGCGTGCAGACGCTACACTTTCTTGCTGGCTTTTTTTTCCGGGGAATAGAAAGTCTATACTGCAGTGTGTGTTTGGTCATGTTGCCATCAAGTCTACTATCAGTATCATGATACGGTGACGTTACGGTGGTGTTACGTCTGGCTTCCTCATGTCCTTCAGTTCCTATAAGGGTGGTAGATGTTCTGATCCATCTTATCTACTCCATTCATGGTGGCATCGTAGTCCAGAACCAGTGTCTTCTCCGTGATCAGACTGTACCCACTCCTCCGATGAATATGCATTGGACTCGGGGTACTCTTCATCGTCCGATTGAACGTCCGCCTGTGCAGAAGTGCTCGGTTGTGCTCCGCGTTTTCCGGCATTAGCATTGCTAGCCGGTGAGGCTTTATGACGTGATCATAGCCGCCGCGTCAACGCTTCCAACTTCGGCGTCAACCTCGGAGTCACCATCATCATCATCGTCGTCATCAATGTGCTCTTTAGCATTGGTCGATGCTTTTCGTCTTTGAAAAAAATGCTCAAGCGTGAGCTGCTTGCAACCGGTCGCCATTTTCGCTTCTTCAGCCATTCTCCCCTCAACATTGTAGCTCCGCCTCACGTCTTCTACTGACGCCTACCCAATCTTGTCCAAAGAGAGTCATCGCTGCCATCTAGTGCCCAAAAATAGTCATTATACTAACTCGATCTGCTTGATACTTTCAGCACAGCTGGCCAAGGCTTTCCTCCACCCGTTTCCCAAAAAAAACCCAAAAAACATAGTGAACGTCTTTTAACGTCTTTGGCAGTCCTCCGTAGGATTTTACTAAACGTTATTTAACGTTTTTGGCAGGCAAAGAGTTAAGGTGACAATGCGTCAATCTTTTTCTTGTGTCTCTTTCTTCAACTGCTGAATTTCCTGCAGAAGTGGCTCTATGCTCTTTTTCATTTCAAGTATTTTAGTGACCATTTCTTTGACTTTTGCAAGAGAAGATTTTATCTCCTCAATTTCGTCAGCTCTTTTTCCGCCAGGCATACTGCAATAATGTAGTTAAAAATGCCAATGTTAACAAAATAGAAGTCACGAGCGAGTCAATCTTCTATACAAACCCAATTCCAATGAAGTTTGGATTTTGTTTAACAAATAAAACAGAATTCAAATGATTTGCAAATCATGTTCAACCTATATTTAATTGAATACACTACAAAGACAATATATTTAATGTTTAAACTGATTAACATTATTGTTGTTACATTTTGTGACATTACCCCTGTAACATACTTGCAAAATACAGTATACTAAGCTTCAACAACCTGATCAGGTACTCTTATATCTGCTTGATATGTAAACTTCTTAATGACGCTGCCCCATTCCCTCTGGATTTGTATGGTGCATCTACACTTTGAGTTAACAGACAGGACGTTACGGGACGACTGCAACCTTCCTAAAACTTTCTTTCTCAGTCAGCCTTTTCATGAAACCACCAAAGTATGCAATGGGTCACCTGGCAATTAAAAAAAAACAAAAAAACAATGCAAACTTTCACAGCAGTCCTGCTCACGCTAACACAGGAGTTAAAGTTCCCTGTCGTGGGGATGGATTTCCGTCATTTTGAAAATGAGAAGGGTGCACCCCATAAACAAGTCCCCATGGGGACTGCACGTTTGTTGTTTAAGATCCCATTACTAAACTGACATTGCTTCCACACATTGAATTTATTAATACCACCTTGAAAATTCTTGAAAAAGTGTTGAATTTTAATATCTGGGTGAGGTCTTAAATTGCATGCTGTGTGTACCTTCTCCGTGGAGAAGCAGCAAGCCATATTAGGAGAAGTGCAGGGTGGCATTGCAAACGGGACATGTCGAGAGTCTGGTCCTCCACACACTATGCGGCCAATTTGAATGTAGGAGGGGAAAGAAGATGTTTTAATCGCTATTCACTGTTTGCAACTTACTCACTGAAGAAAAGAAAAAAGTTTGAACTGTCAGCGTGCTGCGGCGTCCTGTTACAGAGGAACTAGTTGCTAACTTGCTACATGCTAACGTGAGTCAGAGTTTCCACCTTCTTTACATATTACGCATTGATATACTATTTAAACACCATATTAACAATAAAAATGTCAAAACTAGCGACTAGGATAAAAGTTCGTTTTGCGGTTGATGTAACGCATCGTCGTCATCGTCGTAGCGTAATTAGGTCATAAATATGGTGCGTGCGTGCCTTCATTGCCTTCATAAGCGTTAATGTCCGCTCCCCCCCTCGTGAGTGATGAAAGCAAGGTTATTTGGGTGTGAATCTGTAAATGTTGCCTTCATAAGCGTTAATGTCCGCTTTCCCCCCCATTTCACACTTTATGATGGCAACACAACTGTTATGGAGAAAGCAAATCTACTTTCCTCATGGGCTGAATAAATAATCTATGTCTAAGTAGGTGTCAATTACACGTGGATTTTTGTTATTCGCGGTCCTGGCCGGTCTCTGCCCCTGCAGATAGTTGGGGTCCACTGTTACTGTCCAAGTTACATTATTTTAATAGTATGGTGATTGGACTACGTTAATAACTACATTTTTTTTTTTACGAGAAACTGTATCAGAAGAATACAATTTAAAAGTAAGCCTCCCAACCCTGCTTATATAGCATAACATGACCATGTATAGATACATATTTTATTATACATTGATACTGTCGTTTAAGTCTGCTTGATTTTTATCCCTCAAAATGCATCAAATTGATGTTTTTAGGTATGTATTAAGTATTTACATTTTTTTTGCATTCCCAATTACCCTCCTGGAACGGTCGTATACTTGTCACATTTTTCATTCCTGATTAATGCCTAAATATTATTATTTAAAAAGAATCAGTGTGCGCCCTACTGCCCTGCAAAATTTGTATTAATTGACCGCAGTCAATTTAAACATAAAAAAAAAAATTCAAATTAATTTTTTTTGCTTTAACCCTTGTGCTAACAGTACTTGGGTATTTGGCCATCAAATGATACCCTCGTGGGTACTGTCTGATGACCACAATTGCTGCTACTGTTATGATCACTATTGCACTGTATTGTGTATTTTATGTTTGTTCTAGATTTTTAAAAACTGTTGCATTTTGTAATTCAGCACTTTTATAAGATTTGAAATTTGATGGCATGTATGTCATTTTAATTTTGTTCTGTTATTTTATAATCTGTGGACTACAGATGGAAACTAGTGCTTAATCTGCTACAGCCAACTTTTTAATGTAATTGCACATTTTCCTTTAAATAAAATAAACTTAAAACAACAGCAACACTGTTTAATAATTTA